>NC_045735.1:7553190-7564840 GCF_008692095.1 Etheostoma spectabile | reverse complement strand
ACACACACATTTTAACACCTTGGTGAACCCCAGGCTCAGGTAGCATTAATAAATTGGAAATAGAAAGTTCTGACGGGAGGATACAGGCACATCCAGAGACATACAGTACATTTGGAATATGGAATCAAATGTTTTATTTAGTGAATTTCATTGCTCAATTATATGTTATATTTTCCTCTCTCCCACCCCACAGGAATGTGGTATCCCAAAGCACTTCGGTCTGTATTATGCTATGGGAACTGCTCTAATGATGGAGGGCTTGCTCAGTGCCTGCTACCACGTCTGTCCAAACTACACCAACTTCCAGTTTGGTAAGACTGCTTGTGTTCCTACCTCGACTGCCTCTGCCTTTTTTTTAAAGGTCCCATATCATGCGCATTTTCTGATTCATATTTGTTTTATGGATATCTCCTAGAACATATTTACCGTGCATACTTGAAAACACACACATTTCTTTCATACTCTCTGTATGTAAACTACCGGTCAAAAGTTTGGGGTCACTTAGAAATTTCCATTGAACTCCATTATAGACAGAATACCAGCTGAGATCAGTTGCCTTGTTTTTTTAACCAGGGCAGCAGTTTTCAGATTACATTATGTGCTCACATAATTGCAAAAGGGTTTGCCAGTGTTTTTCTAGTTAGTTTTTTAAAATGTTATCAGATTAGTAAACATAATGTGCCTTTGGATGATTAAATGAATGGTTGCTGATAATGGGTAATGTAGATATTATATTAAAGATCAGCCCCCCTACTCAGATCAGCTGGTATTCTGTCTATAATGGAGTGGAATAGAAATTTGTAAGTGACCCCAAACTTTTGACCGGTAGTGTACATACCTGTATTCATCTTATTATGCTTAAATGCACAGGCTGTGTCCATTTCTCTGTGGATTGTGCATGCCACATTTAATTTGATCCCAGAGTACCAGGTTCAAATTAGTGATTTGCAATAAGACAATAAATCTAAACTGTAATTCAGTGAAAACAATCTGCTATGGTTTCCTGTTTATTCTTGTATTGTAGGTGATACAAGATAGATGTTGCGTTGTGTAATCTTTCTATCTTTCTTTGCAGACACCTCCTTCATGTACATGATTGCTGGACTGTGTATGTTGAAGTTGTATCAGAAGAGACACCCAGACATCAACGCAAGTGCTTACACTGCCTACGCCTGCCTGGCTGGGGTCATCTTCTTTTCTGTGCTGGGATGGTACGCGCGCACCACCACACACCCACACACACCCACACACACACACACACACACCACACACACACACACACACACACACACACACACCCACACACACACACACACACACACACACACACACACACACACACACACACACACACACACACACACACACAGACCACGAGGTAGAGAGGGCCTTGGTTATATTATACATTATATATATATTATACATTTTCTAATGTTTGTGAACATCTGTTTGCAGGTATTTGGGAAAGGAAACACAGTCTTCTGGATCATTTTCTCTGTGATTCACATTTTGTCCACTATGCTCCTCAGCACACAGCTCTACTACATGGGCCGATGGAGGCTGGGTAAGATAACTAGGAAGCGCCTATCATTGGCAGCCCCCTCACTCATATGACTCTCCATTTTTGCATGTGTAGGGTCCTGGGCATGTGTGTTTGTATTTAGGGCCTGTGTGTAATGTGTGTGACAACTAACAACAAAGTGAAAACATTTTGTATCTTAATCTGTAGCTCTTGAAATCAAAATGGTTTGATATCAGTGGTGGTTTATTTAAGTCCATTTTGGTTTCAGACATTTATCTGATCTTTTCCCTTTTTGTTTTATATGTAAAAGAGAAAATGGAATACCATACACATGGATCTTGTTTTAGCTTTTTACAGCAGATTTGGGTGCTGTGATGCTGTGTAATGGCTTCATTAAAATCAGTTATGCGTAGCGACACAATATAACTACAAACTGTACTGGCCAAATCAGTGTCACCTTGACATTTACTGTTTGGTTGCTGTAGATTTGAAACCTCACACTCTGGACTAGTGTTTGCTGCAGCTAACGTTTGTCTGTATATTTGCGTCAGACGCCGGGATCCTGCGCAGGATTGTGTACGTCATCTACACTGATTGCATCAGGCAGTGCAGTGGACCTATGTACATTGTGAGTAATAACCAGAAACAGCTGCACCAACATAAGTTTACAAGGAATCCTAGTGTTTCTTTAGTTTTGTATGGGAATGCTAGACATGTACAGTAGTTAGATCTTCAGATGCCATTGATGATTTTGGATCAGATTGTGTAATTTAATATGCTTTTACATGTATCCAGTGCCTGAATTATCAGTATCTAAGTTATCTGGTACAGTATAGGAAATCACTGTATACTGTTTTGGCCACGTTCAAATTACTGGTGGATAAATCATCTTTCTCCCTCTGTCTGACAGGACCGTATGGTTCTGCTTGTAATGGGGAACATAGTCAACTGGTCTCTGTAAGTAAACACAGTGTGTTTCTTCTTTTACTTAACACTAAGTAGAGACCAATACAGTTTTTACAGCACAGGACTTAAATGATGTTCTCATCTTTGTGTCTCTTCCTCCTGCTCCCTCTCTGTAGAGCTGCCTATGGCCTGATAGAGAGACCCAATGACTTTGCCTCCTACCTTTTGGCCATTGCCATCTGCAACCTGCTGCTCTACTTTGCCTTTTATATCATTATGAAGGTGTGTGTTTTGTCTACCTCCACGTTTTTAAGTAGTATTCAGAATATTAAAAAAATCTAACGCTCTTTTTTTCTTTTCTTTTTTTTTTCTGTATGTGTGTGTTCTAGTTGCGGAGCGGTGAGAGAATCCAGTGTCTGGCGTTGGTGTGTATTCTGTTCACAGCCGTGGTATGGGGCTTTGCACTGTATTTCTTCTTCCAGGGTCTCAGCACCTGGCAGGTTGGTAACTCACACGCATACAGAGTAGGGCTGTGCAATCAATCAAAATTGTAATCGTGATTACGATTTCGGCTCCAAAATCATCACAAAAACCAGAGTAATCGAGAAAATTATTATTTTGCACATTACGTTTTGCCAGTAAACTCTTATTTTGTCCTCAATGAAAAAAAAATTTAAGTTCATTAATTGCAACAAATATTCAAAAGTCAATGAGCGATTGTGTAAATAATGGTGATTTCAATATTGACTATTTGGAATAATTATGATTTATTTTTTCCATAATAAAGCAGCCCTAATACAGAGTCACGCATAAGGAGCGTTAGCCTTACACACCTTATTGACCAAAGTTGTAGCCATGAGAGCAATCATTGACTCTGTATTTTTTTTCAATATCTTGTATAATGTGGCATTATTTTACCAAGTGGGTTTCTCTCGTCTGACACAGAAAACTCCAGCAGAGTCTCGAGAGCACAACAGGGACTGTATCCTGCTTTCATTCTTTGATGACCATGACATTTGGCACTTCCTCTCCTCCATCGCCATGTTTGGATCCTTCCTGGTATGATTGTTCGTTCGTTTGTGTGTGTGGGTGTGTTGTTGTAGTTCATTTAGGCATGCAGCATACACACAAAAAATCTTTGATCGGAGTGTTAAGAATAGAACAATCGATATGAATGACAGCCAATACAGTACATGCTTGACAGGGCTAGCTGATACCTTCAAATATATGTGATGGTTTAAATGTAAAACTTAAATATATTATTGCCATAGGAACCTGTAAACAGGAAACTCTACTAACGCCTCACCTCGTTTTTCCTCCTAGGTTCTCCTGACCATGGATGACGACCTCGACACCGTCCAGAGAGACAAGATATTGGCTTTCTAGATATGTCAGATCTTCTGTGATGAGCTCAGCTCTTCTCTGCCTTATCGCCCTCGTCGCTCGCCATTTGCATCTCCTTCGTGTTCTAAAAAAAAGCACAGCCAGTAGCCCCCCCTCCCAGGCTGTACATTTGCAATCTCTATGGCTGCCACAGCCAGTCAGGGAAGGGCAGTAGCCCCTTCCTCCACCTGTATGGACACAAACGTGCCAATGAAGAGCCTGGGTCGACATTGAGTGATGCCTAAGTGTTTTGTCCTCTCGCTGCCATCATCAATATAACTGTTGTAATCGATGTTTACTTCTTGCTGACGATGACGATAACCATGTACACTCTTACTATCTAAAACTATCCAAATGAACTTATTTTATACTGTCCGCATTACATTTGACCGCAAAGTCAGCAATGCATTTTGCAAATTACTGTTTCTATGCTGTGTATGTTTGTACAGGTGTGTGTGTGTTTACAAACCTAAATGTGAGAATATGAATTCTGTCCAGTTTGTCAGTGGCCTTTAATGTTCTAATCATGTTACATACTGCGCTCTGATTGGTCAGATCCTCGAGCTAGCCGTCCTTCTTTTGGAGAATATTATTATGAATAATAATAATAATAATAATAATGATTGTATTTACTTCTTGACTGCCCTAAAGTCTGAATGCAAAGGTATTTTTTGCACTGTACTGTATGAAAAGAAACAGATTTTAATGTCAAACATTGCAACGAGTGGTTACTGAATAAAGAATTCATTTTCAGATACTTTCTATTGCCTATTTCTACATGATCTGATGGCGACTCCTATCTTTAAACCTGATGTTCTGTAATCTATGAACTTGAGCAACATCTTTATAACAGCAAGTCTAAGATGCTGGCTCACGTGAGATTCTCTGTGTGAACATTATACAGTAGGATAATCAGGCTGTGGATATTTAGAAAAAACAACAGACCACACTTAACAGTACTAGCCTATAACAGGGTCAGAACATAATACATTATTAGCCTATATATAAAATTGTTTATTAAAATATTTTATAGAAAAATACAATATTTACACTTCTATGCACAAGACATTTTTCTCTCTGCCTTCACATTTGTCAAAGTTACACTAATCAATAGCTCACTGCTGTGCCAAAATCTGTGGAATATGTCATGTAAAATAAAAGTGGATTGGCTGCACCTTTACAGTGATTTCTGTTTCTGACCGGCTAAAACAACTAAATCTAATGACATTAGTTCAAAACGTACATTTCCCATACAAGACACTTACAAAGCCAGTGTAATAAATACAAATGTAACCTGTCATGAAATGAAACTTGACCTCTGTGCATCTGAAAAGCACTACTGTGTAGTATTATTTCCTGCCTACAGCAGCAAATGGGTTCACAAGATGTTGATAAGTGTCTGGGATGTTTTTAGTAAAAGAAGTATAGTAAACTTGACTTTCCCATTGGGCTTTAAAGTAAACTACAGTAAATCATTTGGCCCAGGCCTGGCATTGAGTTATAATCTGTAAACGTGACACTGAAGTGCTTTAAAACGGTCTCCTGTTGCTCACAGCCATATATAATGTTGGAGGATAAAAGTCCTCAGCCCTCTGTGACACTTTGCTCCCTGAATTGCCATGTCCTCTGCAGTCATCTCTTTCTCCGCAGATGAGGTTGGACTTTCCCTGAAAACCTTTGCACTGAAAGTTTTTTCTTTAAAAGGAATGACTCAGGGTACAGCCCACATGAGGCCCTGCGTGTAAACATGACAAGTCATTAATGCTTCAAAGTCCTCAGTGACAGTCACAGTGCAACAGGATTGAGCTGTGTGTCATGTCCTCAGTAATGATAGACTCGGATCTGGTTGTTATCATCCAGGCCGAGCTGGAGCAGGCCGCTCTTGGTTGAAGGAACCGGATAGCGAGTGAACAGAGGTCTGGAAGGCAGAGTTAAAGACAACGGGGGGCATAACGCTGTTCATGAAACAGTCTGACAAGTAATGGTGCGCTTTGGATAATAGAGGGCAATAATGTGAAGTAGTAAAAGGTTAACAGTCAAAAATACATCAATAAACATTGTTATAAAGAAATATTTAAATAAAAATAGAGTGTAAATAAAGCTTTCTACTTTTCTAGCTAGCTAGAAACAGTCCTCTCAATTGCGCAACTGATGTTAAACGCACGCACGCACAAATCCTGAATCAGTTACTGCTCTGCATCAACTTATAGGAGTTAGGAAAAATTTAAAATATTGCTCGGGGAATATTGGGAATAAATAAATAACTTAAATGTGAGCCAATCATTCACACTTCCGTCGACATCTTGGCAGTGGCTGACGTCACCAAATCCAAAAATGGGCAATAAGGTAGAGTGTGCAGTAGCTGAGACGGGCTAAATAAAACCTTAAATTGCATTCCCTGTTCCTCAACTTGCCTCCCTTCCTCATGACTTAGTCCGTCCCACAAAGGAAGCCTGAGAAATGCAAGGAAATCATGGGAGGAGATGGGAAAGGAGTCAATGTGTTTTAGAGGGATGAGACGTCCTTTCCTTTGATGTGTCCCATGATTCGCCAGCAGTATGGGCCGAGTTAGAAACGGCTTTCAGCTGCACAGCTTCCGGGAAGGCTGCTCTCATGTTTCCTCGCCTATAGCTCCTCGACGCTCGCTCGACAGAACCACTTTCGGTTTAGCCGAGGAGCTATCAAATAAGGGAAATGTCTATGCTTGCCTCCGGTGAATGCAGCCACCTGTCACTCAAAGCAGTATGCCTTTAATTATGCAGAACTTTAGGCCTTAATATAATTTAAACAGGAGAGTTCTAAAAAAAATAAATTGGATCGTGCTCTGGTTTATTGGCATTTCTTTAAACAAATCACAAATAGCCTCAGGAAGGAACTTGTTTGGGTGGAACATGTGTACTATACTGTTCTCATCTGACCTGAAACAGCAAGCTAAACTCGTTCCTTCAAAAAGTATTCCTCCAATGAACAGACGGTGTGTTATACTTGGCAGGTCATTTTAATGAAGAAAAGTATAACACACCGTCTGTTCATTGGAGGAATACTTTTTGAAGGAACGAGTTTAGCTTGCTGTTTCAGGTCAGATGAGAACAGTATATGTACGTTCAGATTGTTATGGTCGTGCAACAGAAAACTCAGATGTGATAGATGGTCTAGCTAGCTGTCAGGATTTACCCGGCAGAGATCTGAGGAGCAGTTAACCATAGGCCTTATAAATCAACCATAATTTAAAATAGCAACACAAAGAAAGTGCAAGGTAACGGACATTCGGCCAAAATGAGGAAAATCCGGCGGATATTCCAGAATCAGCAGAACAATCCCGGAAGGGAAACGTCGGGGATATAGACTAATGGGGATTGACTCCCTCTTTGAGCCAGCCTCAACTGGTCGCTCAATAAACTGCCTGGCACTTCGTGTTGGCTTTTTTTCATTTTTCAGCACCAGAGGTTACTGCTTGGTGCCAAACTAAAATAAGTTTGTGAAAGATAAATAGTAGAAGAGGAAAATACATTATTTTATCTGATTCTTTGCCGTTCTACCAAATACCTGGATGTTGCATTTGGCCCTTTTCCATGGTCATGGTTTTGTGAATTGTAATTGTATAAACATACAGTATATTAGCAAAGCAGTCTATACAAGTCTATGAAGTTGAAAACTAGACACCAGATTGTGTGTTCATCATGTAGATTCAACACATTAGTGTGTGTCTGTGGATGAGTTTGTGTTATAAAAGGATACATGCTGGTGTCTTTCTTGCGCATCTCCAGCCACCTCTTGTTGCCGTCAATCAGCCCCTGCAGCTTCTGGCCGTCTACCTCCCTTGACTTCTGCATAGGCCGCAGGCTACGACCATGTTCACTTGGATACACACAGACCCACACAGTTTTAGGATTGTTGTAAGTACATTTGAGACAGTGGGGATGTGTATGCAATCTATGGCAGGATCAAAGGTGCATTCCAGGTTACCTAGCAGGAATGTATGATGAGTATGCAGAGGTAGGCCCCATGGTGCTGGAGGCAATCGGGTCCATAGCTCCTCCTAGAGAACAGAACAATAATTCAGGACCAACAACAATGATTGCAACTGATAAAACCCCTTTTTAACAATCCAATTTAATAGTGCTGCATTCGGTCTGAAGCTAAATGAGCCGTCTGTTGGCTTACTGGAGAAAATCTGGCTCCATCTGCTGTTGATTAGATCCTCAGAGCCGCTCAACCCACTGCTGTTGCGGGTACTGAAAAGAGGGGTGGCAGCAGCGGGGCCTTGGGGCGCCCAGTTCCAGGACGGCTCTGGGAGCCTCACTGGGGGAGGTGGGGCTGAGGAGCTGGGACCCCGGGTATGCATCTGGTGCATGACTGCTGCAGAGGTGGAGGTGGCAGTTGGGGTGGAGTGAGGTTGAGACAGATGCAGAGGGTAGGCTGAATAGGGTGTGTCGTTCTGCCTATGGGCCAGCGAACCCAACGCACTCAGCACGGTGTTGAGCTGGCTTGAGATCTGCTGCAAAGACTCTCCTAACTCCTGGACTTTGTCCGGGAATGTAGGATGACCTCCTGACAAGAGAGTGAGGGAGAAATGGAGATAAAGAGAGGAACTAAGCTACAAAGTGTAGCTGGAAATATGTAATAATCTAAGAAAAGTTAAGATAAGATAAAACTTCATTCATCCCGAGGGAATTTGCTGTTCAGCAGTTGCAATAAAAAGTGGTAAAGTGCAATTATAAAAAGTCTAAGATAACAATATGGTGCAAATTCAATATCAAAATCAGGTTTTATACACAAATATATATATATATATATATATATATATATATATATATATATATATATATATATATATATATATATATAAACAGTGAATATCTCAGGTTCTTTGGTAAAACGATGATTGTGTTACCTGTTCCATTCAATGGGTCCACAGTGCTGCTGAGGTCAGATTCAGTCACATCAAAAGTCACCTTCCTCTCTCCTGCCAGCCGAGACAGACCCTCAAACAGCGGCTAAATGGAGAGCGCAAGGACATGAAATGACACCAGAGAGCACGGCAGAACTACATTGTTTTTAATAGATTTATTCATTCATTAATTTTACCCACCACCCTGAATTTCCCAGCTATGAATAAAGGTGCTAGATGACTTCATGAAGTCTGTTGCACTGAACACATAAAAGTGCTTAACTAAAGTAAAGTATCACTTTAACAGAGTGTGCCGGCGGATGTTTTCTCCTGACCTCTTCAGCTATAGAGCTCTCTAACTGCTGGAGTTGCTCCTCTTTCCTCCGCAGGAGAGTGGTTCCTCTCTGAACCGCCCGCTGAAGCTCCACCACATTTCTGGCCTCCTGACAGAACGAGTGAAAGAAACCAGCACTTAACACTTATTTCCAATTAACCCCGTCATAACAGTCATCCCACCAATTATTGTTCAGCAGGAGGTGGGTCACACTCCTCCCTACCTGCTGAAGGTTTCTTGTCATCTCCTCAGTAACCCCTTCATCGTGGCTGGGGTCCTGGAAGGAGCTGGTCTGGGCCGCCCGCAGAGCTGCCCGTCTCTCCATCAGCCGGCTGCTCTCCCTCTCCAGGAAGCCTTTGGTTTTTTGGATGGATGCATTATGTGTGGAGATGTAGCGTCGAAACCTGGAAACATTAGATGTGTGGAGATGAGGTTAAAAAAAACACACTTGTGCCCATCTCTCAATGACCGCCTTCTAAATCAAGAATGAACAGTGATCAACAATTATTATCATAATCCGCATCCATTCCTCGGATACCAACCCCCCGTCCCAACCATCCAGGACCAAGCCCTGGACCTAGGGTGGCGAGGTCTTCTCCATAGCTGCCCCCTCCCTCTGGAACACTCTCCCCAACACATATGGGACTGTACCAATCTGCTATGTTCAAGAAAGTACTCAAAACTCACCTTTCAAGAACTTATTTTAATATTTGGTTTAATGTTATCTGTTACCTTTTCCCCCTAGATTATTTTATTTAACTTGTTGTGTACATTGGATTATAGTGTCTCAATAAGCCCTCTATAAATAATATGCATTACAGTATCAGAAGAATCGATGATTCTCTGTCTAGAAAGTGGCATTCCCTGTTTATTTATTTATTTACTTATTTATTTTTCTGTGGCTGTAATTGTGTTTTATGTATGAAATGTCATTTAATTCTGTGTAGGATGGGCCACTTAGTGGCATTATATGTAAATAATTAAAAAATAAATGTACAAAAAATATAAATCTATGTCATTCAGTAGAGGTAGACATATTCTGTCTGAATAGACAGTGCTGTTTCAGTTTTTTTCCCATTTCTAACTTCAGGGGAAGCACTATGGGAAGCAATGGGAAGCAATGGGAAGCAATATGTAGAAAATTGGCGCATTAGCAACTACGACAACTTTATATTGTTCAGAGACCTAAAACAGACTTTTAGTACATATGTACCCTGTATATACCAAATGGCCAAAAAATGTTATTGTTTATTTACAACCACAAATGTATTGTTGGTTTTCTATTTCTCTTACTCTACTTACTCGTCCATGCTGCTGTGGCTGTCGGGCACAGGGGAGAGTGGCAGGTCCTCCAGGTCTTCTACATGTAGCGGTGAGTCTCTTCTGTCACTGGAGGGCACTGTCACCTCGACTTTCTCTGCCTTCTTTTTGTCCTGTTTAGGTTCTGGTCTGGTGGAGGTGCCTGCTCCTGACTCTAGCTCACTGATTGGACAAAATGGTATTATTATAAAATGTGAGTCATTTTAATAAAAACAGGAACACTGGATATCATTACATTCTCAGGATGCATGGATGTCCTGTGTGGTAAACTATACCTGACTCTGCGACTGAGATGGTTGCATCTCTCCTGCAGCAATGCCACCTTGCTCTCCAGTCGCTCCTTGTTCTCCTTGGACCTCTTGCTCTCTTCCCTGGCTTTGTCTCTCTCCTCCCTAAGCCTCTCCCCCTCCTCCTTGGCCTCATTCCTCTCTTCCCTGGCTCTCTGAAGGAGTTCTCTGGCTTGAGTTTTCTCCTCTCTCATCCTCTCCAGCTCCTCCATCAGCTGGTCTCTCTCCTGGATCAGCCGGGGTAAGGCCTAGACACACACAGACAAGTGGAGAAATAAGGGGTTGATAAAGGGATGGGTTGGTGAATATATTCTCTCTTTTCATGAAAAAAAAGTGGGATGTCCCACCTCTATCTGTCTGTCTACTTCCTCCTCTTCCTCTCCAAGCTTCTTCCTCCTCCTCTTCAGATCTGCTACCTGATAAGAGACAGAAACCATTTAGTCATGGGGTTTAGGTTAGTGTATTAGTGATTAATAGTACACACGGTGTGTGATGGAAGACCTTGGTCTGCAGCATGGCCTCCTGGCTCTTCAGCTCTCTGGCTCTCAGCTCCATCTGATCTTTTAGATCCTCCAGTTCTGACTCCTAATAGAAGAAATAAGACAGATGTATTCTCTGGAATAAATTGTTTAATTTTTTTTTTTAGAAAAAGCTTCCCTTTACCCTTAATTTAGTAAGCAAAATCTAATTTCTATGTATATACTGGAGTTTTAAATTAAAACCATCACCCAGTGGAAAGGATGACCTACTTTATGAGCCATCAGTTTTAGACCATGAAAGTCCAGCACTGCATCGTTAATAAATGCGTGCGTCTGTCTGGTCTCACCTTGCGCGAGTGTGTCAGCTGTGTCTTTTGTATCTGTGTGTTGAGCTGCAAGCGGAGTTTCTCCAGTTGGACAGCATGCGAGGCCTGCAGATGCTCTCTGTCCTCCTGCAGAGTAGAAAGCAAGCGCGCCCTCTGAGCAGTCTCCTGGAACACACAAACACAACATTTTTTATTGCATTAA
>NC_045735.1:7540328-7553180 GCF_008692095.1 Etheostoma spectabile | reverse complement strand
GACTAGTTGTGGATTTATTTATTATTAATATAGAGCCTGTTCTTCTTTGTTGATGCATGTGAAATGTGAAACGTAAACACTATCTGACCTCATCCAAGTATTTCTCTCTGATGCTGTTCATCTCTCTTCTGTGGTCCTCCCTCAACTGCTCCAGCTTCCTCTCGTGATCACGCTGCACATCCTCCCGCACTTCCTGAAGAACATCAGCTAGCTAGAGAGTGAAAATGGGATTTTTGTTTTGTTTGAGACAGTAGATTTTCCATGACAGACCAACATACAAGAAAGACACTGATGACAAAACAAGAACATGACCGTCGCTCTGACAAGACCAGCCAGTGAAAGGAGGGAGGGGGACTGTTGCACTGTTATCTTATGTGTGTGTTTCAATTTAACACATAGTGGGACCATAGGAACATATGCATGCACACAATCTTTCAAACACATGCTTTGCTCTGACATATAAATACGTACATGTTTTTGATTTTGAATAGATTATTTTAAGATACAGATAAAATGAGACCAAGACTGAATATTACGAGTCCAGCAAAGATTTTGTTCTTTTGCAAAGAGAGAAGTAAAAAGAAGTAAAAATCTAACTTAAGAAAAGAAAGAAAGCTTATACACATGGTGATGAGGATGACCTAACCTCTCGGTGGTAATCTGCCAGTTGCTGTTCAGGACGTGGACTCATGTACTCCCTCCTCTTCTCTGTTATATTTACCTTTATACAGACAAATAGTACAAACACAGAGACAGACAAACATAGGGACAGATCATTAATCTGTGTCCCTCAAGTCCAATGCCACCATGTACCACCAAAACAGTTTTTACATAATGTTTTTAATATGCCAACCTGCTAACATTGCGTGGGTCATTTGTTTTTTACTCCAGATTGCTTAATAACAATGACACTATTCAAATTTTGCTATTTACTACACTTCATGAACCTGATTTTCAAACAGGTGTTTGTTTATCTTTGTTGTTTCTAGCATTTGTGTAGTTTGTGTAGAATGAGATATCCCTTATTAGTCATCCAAAGGAGAAGTCTCAAGGCAGTCATGCCAGGTGCAAAAACAACATTCAAACCAACATTTTAAAGACTAAATAATATTGAAATCAAAGATGAGCTGGACAAAAGCAGGCCAGGAATCATCCTCAGTCACCTCGTGTTTCAGGGAGTTCAGTTTCTCCTCCCTCTCTCCCTGGAGTCTCCTCTTCTCCGCTTGCAGCTCCTCTTCTGACTCAGCCTTCAGACGTTCAGTGTCCTGCCTCTTCTGGGCCTCCAGTCTGTTGCGCTCCGCTACTCGCTCTTCCTCTAGAGAGATGCATAACTCCTTCAGCATGACCTCACTCTCCTTTCTGATCAAAGGAAACACACACACACACACACACACACACACACACACACACACACACACACACACACACACACACACACACACACACACACACACACACACACACACACACACACACACACACACACACACACACGACAAGCAGATTGAGCATCACTTTGTTTCCTGAAACTCAGTTTTATGTGTTGATGTACTGTATGTGTCTGACCTGAGTTGGTGTTGCTCCCTCTCCCTCTCCAGGCGGACAGACTCTCTGAGCTCCTCCAGTGTCCTCTCAGACTCTTTCTTCAGCCTGTCCTCCTCCTCTCTCCTCTTAGACACGAGATGCTGCCGCAGAGCCCTTTGGGAGACACGCATACATGTGTATTTATGAATTATGAAATTGTTCTAAAAGTGTTAAGTAAAATATGTGTCTCTATGCCTACCTCAGTCTTTCCTCACTCTCCTCCTTCAGCTTCCTCTCCTCCTCATCCTCTTTTTTCCTCAGCTCCTCCTGGAAGAGACGCATTCTCTTCTCCTTCTCTTTCCTCATGTGCTCCCTCTCCTCCTCACCTTCTTCCTCCTCTTGATCAGCCTTCCTCCTCTCCCTCTGCACCTTCCTCTCTCTCAAACTCCTTTCCTCTTTCTCTGCCCTCTTCCTCTCCTCCACTTCTTCCTTTTCTCTGTCTTTCCACACTCTTGAGCCGCCCTCATCTTCCAGTAGGCTTTCCTGGTTTTGTAAGGGGGGTTCAGTGTCTTCAAGCTGGGTGTTGGAAGTGCGGACCAGCCGACCTCTGGAGGTCTCAGGCCTTTGCAACCCCAGAGACATGCCGAGGCTTTCGGTTTTTAGACGGAGCATGTCAGCTTGCTCTGAGTGGGATGAGCTCGAGAGGGAGAGCGAATGGCTGAGCTGGTGGAGGATGAGCCGGTCAACTTGTGGAGCTAGAGGGTTGTCTTTGCCAGCAGCCTGCAAATAGCTGAAGAGGGAGAAAGGTGTTAAACCAATACCAATGTATAAAAAGGCTGTTAATACCCTAGGATTGAGTACAACTTTTAGTGTTACTTTATTAATGAACAAGTTGTTTATACAGTGGTGTGAAAAAGTGTTTGCCCCCTTCCTCATTTCCTGTTCCGTTGCCAGTTTGTCACACTTAAGTGTTCGGAACATCAACCCATTTAAACATAGTCAAGGACAACACAAGTAAACACAAAATACAATTTGTAAATGAAGGTGTTTATTATAAAGGTGAAAAAAAATCCAAACCATCATGGCCCTGTGTGATAAATTGATTGCCCCCCTTTTGTTAAACATACTATAACTGTGGTTGTCCACACCTGAGTTCAATTTCTCTAGCCACACCCAGCCTGATTATTGCCACACCTGTTCAATCAAGGCATCACACTTAAATAGGAGCTGCTTGCACAGTAAGGTCTACCAGAAGATCCTAAAAGCACACACCATGCCGAACCCAAAGACATTCAGGAACAATTGAAGAAGAAAGTAATTGAGATCTATCAGTCTGGAAAGGGTTATAAAGCCATTTCCAAAGCTTTGGGAATCCACGAACCACAGGGAGAGCCATTATCCACAAATGGCGAAGACATGAACAGTGTTGACCTTCCCAGAGTGGCCGCCGCCCAAAATTCCCCCAAGAGCGCAGCGACGACTCATCCAAGAGGTCACAAAAGACCCCACCAACGTCCAAAGAACTGCAGGCCTCACTTGCCTCAGTTAGTATCTTTCATGCCTCCACCATCAGGAAAAGACTGCCAAAAATGGCCTGCATGGCAGAGTTCCAAGAGAACCCACTGCTGACAAAAAAACATCAAAGCTCGTCTCAATTTCTCCACAACACATCTTGATGATCCCCAAGACTTTTGGGACAACATTCTGTGGACCGATGAACAAAGTGGAATTCTTTGGAAGGTGTGTTCCAAGTAATCTGCGTAGAAGGAACACTGCATTTCATAAAAGAACATTATCCAACAGTAAATATGGTGTGTTAGTGTGATGGGTCTGGGGCTGTTTTGCTGCTTCAGACCTGGAAGACTTGCCGTGATAAAAGGAACTATGTATTCTGCTGTCTACCAAGAGATCCGAGGAGAATGTCGCCCATCTGTTTGTGTACTCAACTGAAACGAATTTGGGTTCGGCAGCAGGACAATGATCCAACACCCGCAAGTCCACCACCGAATGGCTGAAGAAAACAAAATGAGACTTTGGAGTGGCCTAGCCAAAGTCTTGACCTAATCCTATTGAGATGTTGTGGTATGACCTTAAAAAGGCCGTTCATGCTTGAAAACCCTCTAATGTAACTGAATTAGGACAATTCTGCAAGATGAGTGGGCCAAAATTCCTCCAAGACGCTGTAAAAGCCTCATTGCACTTTATCACAAACCTTGGTTGCAGTTGTTGCTGCTGGTGGCCCAACCATTTACTAGGTTTAGGGGCAATCACTTTTTCACACAGGGCCATGATGTTTGGATTTTTTTTCACCTTTAAAATAAAGACCTTCATTTACAATTTCATTTTGTGTTACTTGTGTTGTCCTTCCTATTGTTTAAATTGGTTTGATTGTTCCGAAACACTTAAGTGTGACAAACTGGCAAAGGAACAGGAAATGAGGAAGGGGGCAAACACTTTTTCACACCACTGTATTTCCTAAATGCTGATGCCCTTCTTTTGACGCAGTACTGCATGTTTCACTGATTTACATACAATGGTTGGGAGCTTTACAAAGATTTGTTTGGGGATTTCACAGAAAAAACTGCTGAACTTTGGGTTTGATGGAAATAAAATTGATAAAAGGCATCTAAAAATAACTTCCAGTTCCTTGGACCTGATAAGAGCAAAGCAGCTGTTTTCCAGGAACAATATCAAAGAAAAAACACACCTCTTGGCAGCCTTAGCCTCCTTTGTCTTTGCCCCCCATTCATTCTCCTTGTCCGCTTTTTTTCCCTCTTTATCGTCTTTCTCCAGTGGACTGACAGTGGCGGACAGGTCGTTAATGTCCAGAACCTTTTCCGACAGCTTTAGGATAAAACAAAAAAATAAAAACATAACCATTACAAAACAGATTGCCAATTTATAGTTCAACAAACGACTGAATGGTGGTGAATGGGTGTCACACTGCATGGTCCGAGTACCTTGACATCTATCGAGGATGGAGCCTTCTCAATGTCTTCACTGGCCTCAGACTCCTGCAATAACACAAATACAAAAAAAACACTCAACGACAAGGTAACGGTTCTTAATAAACACACAAACAAAATTGCACAAGCGACGCTAAATACTGAAGACACAGGAACACACACAGCATAACGTCAAAAGCAGAGCGTACACAAACAAGGCCGACAAGCTGGCAGGCATACTGAAGTGAAGACAGTCAAGCAATCTGTAATCAAAGCAAGCAGTCTTGGAAAGATTGGGAAGGCAATGACGGGCGATGAGAGACCTGTGTGTCTGGTCAAATAGCTCAAAATCCCCCGTCAATCTAAAAGCAGATGAACTACCAATGGGAAAAGAGATCAGAACTTTCCAATCCAGTCCTCAGGGGCTCAAACGGATCCGTCCTCTCACCAAATAACATTGCAGTGTGCAAGTGATGATATTCAGGCTTGGAGCCCCTAAGGCAGTGGAGTTGGATTCTGGGAGCTGCATGCACCTGCGTGCAGAGATCAGGCAGGATCAGGGTTGGGGTCGGGTAGTGAATGGGGTGAGGTGTGTAAGCACGCACAGAGGCAACACCAAACCCTACCTCTGCAGGAAGGGGGAATTTGTTTGTCACATTCTTCGTCTTGCCAGCAAGAGTTTTTCTTATTTGGTCAAGTGTTCTAAGGTCACTCCGCATCATCTTCTTGTTTAGCTTGGCGGGTCCAACCTGAGCCGCTCCCGCTTCAAAAACCTCAACGACTTGCTCCTCACTCTCCGATGAAGTTTGGGGTTTTTGGGCGTCCGATTCATCATCTACCTCCAGCCCCTCCCCCTCTGTTTCTCCCCCTTCACTCTGTAGACATCTCTCAAACACCTCCTCGTCACTCTCTATCACGTTCCTCTGGCTCAGGGAGCATCTCTCCAAAGCGTCATTGTTCTGACCTTTATTCTCCTTTTTTTCCTTTTCTTCCTCTCTTTCACTCTTTATCTCCACTTCCTCCTTTTCCTTTTCTTGCTCTCTTTCGCTATATACCTCCTCCTCCTCCTGCTCTACCTCCTCTTTTTCTTGCTCTCTTTCGCTATTTATCTCCACCTCCTCACTCTCATTCTGCCCTTCTTCATCATCTACACTTCCCACAAGCTCTTCCCTCTCTTTGTCATTTTTGTCCTCCTCTTCCTCCTCCTCACTCCCTCTGTCTTGATCGCTTTCGAAGCATTTCTCTACAACTTCATCGCTACCTTCCTCAAATTCTTCCATTTGCATCTCTTCCTTCACCTCTTCTTTCTCCTCCGTTAAACTCTCCTCCGCCCCGTCACTCTCCACATTCTCATCTCTGTCTTTGGCCTTATGCTGTTGGCTTTTGAGGCAACTTTCCACGTCACAGCATTCCTCCTCTACCTTGTTGCTCTCTACCTCCTCCTCATCATCATTCTTGCTTCCTATAGACCCTTTACTTCCTCCCTGCTCGTCTTCCATCTCCTCATCCTCTTCTTTGGTTTCCCTCTTATCTGCTTTCTCGTCCTGTGCTTCTCCATCCTCCAGCTCATTTTCTACCTTTCCTTTCTCCCCTGTCTCTCCCTCCTCTGCTTTCCCTCCTCCTTCATCTTCTCCCTTCTCTCTCCAAACCTCCTTGTCTTCCTCCTGCTCCAGCTCCTCCTCCTCCACCACCTCATTCCCTTTCTCTGCTACCTTCTGTTCAGCAGAGTTTCCAGCGTGTGCTCCCTCCTCCCTGACATGGTTTCTGCTGCCCGCCAGTGAGGACAGGTGGAGGCGGCGGCCCCACAGAGAGTCCTTGATGGAGAGGAATAAGAGGAATTGTCCAACCATCCCAGACAGAGACACAAAGGAAGGAGTGCAGAGACACAAGGGAGAGAAAGGACGAAGGAGGGCAGGTGAGGGAAGGAGGCAGACAAAAAAATACTGTGACCCCAGCTGAAAGACGTTGGGGGTGGGGGCGGTTATCTTAAAACAACTGCACGCAAAATTACCAGATCATGCATTTTTCAAAGGCAAAATGAGTCATTTCAGACAACCAACACACAATAAATAAATTAGTCAAACAAACAAATAAAAATATACATGTAGGCATAGAAAAACATACACATGTTCTTCATCTGGGTCTCTCTCACACTCAAACACAGGCACTCACAAAGGGGCAGGTTTGTTTGATAAATGTAATTCCTCTTTCAAAAAGCCAGTGTGTAAATTTTTTTGGACATTGTCACAAAGAGTAAATGCATTACCAACTTTCATCAGTAGGTAATGTAAGAAATGTTCATAGATTCATAAATTAGGACTGACTTTTTTCACAGAATCTAATGGCAGTCATGGGGAGATGTATTGGTCTATCCCAATGGGGATAAATACAAAAAATTAGAGAGGAATGATAGTTTTCGTTGTTTTGAACCATGCTCTTGATATATACGTTTAGACAGCAAAGCAGTAACAGTGACAGTAGGAAGACAGCAAGACAAAGAGGAAGGCACAGTAACAGCCGTGCCCGTAGGACAGATCCCAGCAGCATAGCAGCTACAGGAACACACCCGGGGTCACGGAGCAAAGGTTTAAAGGTTTAAAAAGGTCACACGAGACAAAGAGAAGGAAAAAGAGATGGTTTAGAAACACAGTTACATGAGACAACAAGACAAGTTCCCAACAGTGATACACAGAGAATGTGTGGAAACAATCAGACTTGCCGCACACCTAAAGATATATGTATATATTAGCATCTATATCCCACATAATAAAATTATTATCATTAATTGAAAATGCAATGTGAAGTTATCAATGGCTGCATTTTTATCAGGGGAAAATGTACCCCTTTTCTTTAAAATATACTCTAATCTTGAACATCTCTGGCTTAGTGCGCTGCTATTTTATATTAATGAACGTCCGTAACAATCAAGCCATTGCCAAATGAGTTGATACAAAGCTAATCATAAAACTACATAAAACTCTCTCTGTATTTCTCAGTATGGCTATGTTTACAAAATGGTGTCGCCCGGCAAAGATACCACGCAGCAGCTTGAGGGATGTGTTTTACTGCTGAGAAAGGACAACAGCAGCGTTCACCTTTGGAGACGAAGAAGACTGCTGCGAGAGGTGAAGGCATGGCAAAAAAACCCGAAGAAGCGCCCACACAATGTTTCTGTCAGTGATTGTACTGCAAATAAAGACTTGCAGGACTAAATTCCACCAGACAAAAGGTTACCGGATGTCACCTTACTGCTTCCGGACAGGTTATTATTGGGTTTGTAACACACTAGGAGTAGGAATTTTTGCTATTAAATTTACTTAACCTAAATGATGTGCTACTAGCAACTGTGTGGAGGAGGAGTAGGGGTGCGCTCAACGAAGGCTTGCATCATGTGGATGCCCAACATCAACAGAGTTGTTGTCATTATTTAGAATACCTAATGGGCGTGAAAGAAACTACGCACTGTAGCTTTAAAAATACAGAGGAAATAAAATTAACCTCAACAATTATGAATATGCCTGAGATGCCAGGGTTGTGCTTCTTAAATTCCTGTAAAGTCATGCAACGTATAAAAATAAAACACTATGGCCATTCAAAGAACATGATGATGATTACCACAGGTGTTACATACAGAACATCAAAATGAGAGAGCAAGGAAGACAAAGAGCTGAGAGTAGAGCGTGTGTGTGTGTGTGTGTGTGTGTGTGTGTGTGTGTGTGTGTGTGTGTGTGTGTGTGTGTGTGTGTGTGTGTGTGTGTGTGTGTGTGTGTGTGTGTGTGTCTGTGTGTGTTTGTGCATGTACCTGTTGGGATGGTGGTTCAGGGCTGTGGTCTCCAGATAAGGCCAAGTCCTGCAACTCTGGCTCTGTTCTCTCCTCAGCTGGAGCTTCACCACTGGCTTCACTGTCCTAGAAAACACACACACACACACACACGCACACACACACACACACACACACTTGAAAACTTTCCATTGGAACTGATTGAATGAGAGAAAAAAAAATATTAATACCTAAGAACTAGAACTGTACTCTTCTCGGATCAACATGGAATGAAACTGAATCAAAACTATCTCATCAAAGACAAAAGGCACCTCGGTCGGTGTGAAATATAATATCAATAAGCCCTACAACTGCTGTTCTCATTTTCTCTTTTTTGACAGTAGAAGATTTATTTTTAGAACCAGAACCAGTTCTGTTCAAAGCAAACCATCCTGTCTACCTCATAATGTAGGCCTCCTCCAAGGGCATCCAGGTCTAGATGAAGGTTCTTCAATAATCGGTCTGAACCGCGAGGACTCGGCTGAAAAAGTGACAATGTCTGGTTAGATAGGGACATGAAATATACATTTAGGAGCCATATTAGGCAACCATCTACTTTCATCATCTTGAACTTGTCTTTAGGTTGAACTGCACCTTGGTTTTGGAGATTTTCTTATTGTCATCATCATCATCAACATCATCATCATCATCATCATCATCATCAAAGCCAGGCAGAGTGAGAGACACCCTCTCCTCCTGCCTGCTGCCTAAAACACTAGATGCTCCACTGCTCCGAGGGCCCTAACAGAGAAAGACATTTATTATAGTATACTGTATACTGTAATGGTTTGGGAGAGGCTAACAATAACAAATCAAATCATATGGACCTCTATAAAGCAATGGGATCTTACCCCAAGTGAAGTCTTTAGGGGCTCCAGTCCCCCAGTGCTGCCAAGGGACCGCCGCAGAGCAGGGGCAGAACCAGGCAGTGGGCCTGGGCCAAGAGCATCCAGACCTCTCAGAGGAGCCAGGCTACCCAGCGGGGATGGTAGAGGTCCCAGGGCTGAACTCAGTGCCTGTAGGAAAAAAGACACAGTGTCCATACGCTTCTCTTGCTTCCTACTCAGTATTGATGAAATACACATATTTATTTATTTAATCTATAATCCATGTAACACAGAGTGAAGCATTTCTCCCACAAAAAAGGTTAAATACAAAAAATACAAAATGAAACTGAAGAAAAATACAACAACTCACTCCAGGAGTCTTGAGCGGCTCCTTCTTCTTTTTCTCTTTCTTCTCCTTCTTTTCTTTCTTCTTCTTCTTGTCCTTGTCCTTCTTTGCCCCTGTGCCTCCTGCAGGCGCCGTGAGCTGGGCACGCTCACGCTCCTGGGCCACCAGGCGGCGGTAGTGCTCGTCGCATGGGTGATCCCATGTGGACTGTCCCGAGGAGAAGTTGAAGTAGTAGATATCCCCTGTCACATCCTGGCTGTGGGGGAGGAATGGGGAAAGGAGGGGGGTCACTTCAGCACCTCCAAAAAGGCCCAGAAAAGTGAAGGAGAGATGATGGGTGGATGGGTGGGTGAACGTAGAGATGTCACCAGAGGTAATGTTGTCACTGAAACTGAACACTGCACCAAATACACTATAATATATACAAAACCTATATCCAACAAAATAATATTACTTATTATAATTGTTTTCTTCATAATTTGGTATCAGTCTCTCAATTGACAGGAGCACACACAGAGCAGAAAATGGCGAAGTAATAGGCCCAAATAGTGGCATAAATTCTAGTTTCAGTTGGTTTAGATGTTGATTGTTGCTTTATAGAGAAGGAAGCTATGCATGCCCACCTTCAGTTTTATGAGAACAGATCGTCACCCTTGATTAGTTCCATGGACACAAACACTCCCTCACTGCATTACTATCAATACGCACTACGACAAATCAAACTTGCTACTGGGACTGCTTGTATCTCTGGTGCCTCACCAAGGCTGTTCACAACAACTTGCAAATAGAAACCCAGAGTGAGACTGTAATACCACATTCTTAATGCCAAACATGATTTCATAATACTGTACATCCAGTGCAGTAAAATCATCTCCAGATTAGAATCATCTCAAGGTTTCCTGTGGGGGGCCATGCTGCCGAGGCTCCACTCCCCAGCCTCTCTCCCCTTACTTACCAAGGCTTCCACTCGGGAGGCAGAGGGGCAACGATGCCTTCCCTAGCCAGCCACAGGAGCTCCGGCTCACTGTCGGGATCAATGCCAATCTCTCTTGCGTACTCTTGGATCTCTGATGAGAGAAAGACAAAGAGTGATATGAGACAAGATTAATGTAATAGTAGTTATATTATACAGCATCGGGCATTTTTTTAACAACTCATTAAGGCAAACTAATCCCCCCAAAACAAACAATGTATAACAGAATGATATAAGAGTTTAGGAGGGGATAAAAACAATCTATTGACATTAAATAAAACTACTAAAACGCTGCAGTTTTTTAACACTGCTGCTGTCAGGAAGGATCCTCCCATTATCTTTCATCAATATCAATGTATGGTAGATAATGGAACTATATACTTTATGTGTATTGGGTAATGCAATAGATAATATAGACACAGAGTGAGTCAATCATATCTTTAACGGAAGCCATACCCAGGGTATTACCCTCACCACTGTGTACCTTGTTCAGAGGGTGTATAGCTTTCATCATAGTCCTCTTCAAGGATCAGTTGGTCTCCTATGAGAGCAGCTGCAGTCATGGTTACTGCAGAGAAATGCAAAACAGGATGAATTGCACAAGATAGGGAGATATAACGTACAATATAGTGGGAGACAACTACACGAGGTTGCTTGTCTCGCTCTACACCCTCAACTTTTCACTATGCTGTGTGAAGATTGTTACCTTGCTACAGCTGAAGGGGGGGTGCGCTAAGCTACTTAAGCTAGCATCTCAGCTAACTTCAACTGCTAGCTAGGTTAGCTGGGCGCCATAAAGCTACTTAACGTTAGCTCAGTCAGCTAAGTAGTTGGAGAACAGCTTATTCATGATAAGTGATTTACCTTCCAAACTTTCAATCGTTTTCTCATTAGCCTCTGTGGCAATACCAATCGGTTATTAGTTGTTTAACAGAGACATGGTGTACGCAGAAGGGAGAAAGATATGAAAGTTACAGTACTAACAACATCTCCAAGGACGCTTCCCTCGTTTCCTGTTGACGATGGAAACGTAGCTCTGACTGGCTGAGGCAAATGTGGCGTTCAGGTATCCTCGTAAGCGCCCATTTCGTCCACATAGTCAGTACAATCATGGCGAAATCGAAATTTGAAAGTAAGTCGCTTTTGTTCGACTGAAAAATGTCACCGAACAGTTTTTTATTCAGCAGGTCTATTCACTTCAATTTTATTTTATTTATAGTATCAACTAAATTACAACAGAAGTTATCTTGGGACACTTTATGGATAGAGTAGGCCTGTAATTTACAAAGACACAACAATTCCCCCAAAGAACATGCATTTGGTGCGACAGTGGAGAGGGAAATCCTCCATTTAACAGGCAGAATCCTCGGACAGAACCAGGCTCTTGGTGGGCGGCAGATGGCCGCTGCTGGTTGGAACACGGAGACACAGATACAGATATACAGAAATATGATTGATAATAATTATAGCAGTTGGTATGAGAGCTGTTACTAAAAGAAAAATAACGCATTTATTAGTTTTTTGTTACCATGTTATACACTCATGGCTACTGTGGCCTATCCATCCTCCTTCCTCCTCGCACTCATTTCAGAATCAGAATCAGAATCAGAATCAGAAATACTTTATTGATCTCCGAAGGGAAACTCTGTGTTACAGTTGCACAAGTAGTAGAAATATAAATAAAGAAATAAAGAAATATAAGGAGCGTGGATATTTACATAGTTAAAGGAATATTATGATACAGTTACATAAATAACATGTTGCAATGGTGTTGCAATGGTAAAAAGTAATAAGTGGAATTGACTTATTAAAGACTTAGTTTTGAAACTTTTCCAAATAGGCTAACTTTAAAAATTCTCCTATTCCCCTTTCCACCGTTTCTTTCTTTAGGCCACAGTTCTGTAGGCAACATTCCTCAACAAAGAAGGCTAGCCTACTTGGAACAAAGTTGGTGCAGAGCCCTGCACTCTGGATATGATGATCAGCTGACTTCTTACCCACAGTGTCAGGTTCAATCCTGGTCAATAACCCAGTAACACTGTCTCTACAGCACCTGTTTACTGGTTCCACTTAGTATTCCACTTATTTAGTATTATTCATCATTCTCATTCTCATATCACACTTATTATTTACTATTTACTCATCATTCCTAATCTCACATCTCACTTATTGTTTTTTATTTATTTATTCATCATTCTCATTTCCTACTTCAGTAGGCTACTGTTCATAATGTTCATACTGTTCATACTGTTCATATTGTAATATAATAACATAATACTATTTATTCCAGTATCCTTTGCACTATGCTCCACATTTAAATAATTGTTATTGAACTCTTCATTGCAATCATGCTTCTATATTGTTTCTGTTTATAGTATGTACATATTGTGTACATATTAGTGTGTATATTTTTGTTT
>NC_045735.1:7536213-7540318 GCF_008692095.1 Etheostoma spectabile | reverse complement strand
TGTATGTGTAAGCACATTGTGAGCAACGATGCTCCGAAGAAAAATTCCTCGTATGTATCCTCATACCTGGCAAATAAAGCTGATTCTGATTCTGATTCTGATATATGGTATAATAACAGATGGGTGGGGTTATTGGTTTAGCAGACTCTATTGTGCAAATTGGCCACAGGTTGTAGGATTGTTTTCATGCACTGGAAAGCAAAAAAGGAACATCCATTTTACAGCAATGAATGGTTGGAAAAATGGCCAAAAAAACGCCAACAACAGATATTTCTAAAAAAAATAGGGGGCCCTTTTTGATATTGAATAGCTAACTAAGGTGAAGCTGTACTATGTGTAAGATATATCATGTTATTATGATGTTTCTGATAGAAAACTTATAATTTATGTTGTGATGGTGGTAGTAATGGTTGAAGACACTTGGCTACTAATAGGCCTATATGTCAGTCAAATGTGATAGGTAACAGTGATTCTTGCCTGATATGCTGCATACATTCTAGGCTAGTCTCGCTTCAGACCTACTGAATGCTGTGGAGTGGAGGAGGGTCTGTGTAGTCCACATAGCATTCCGGGATGGGAGAAAAACATGCTCTGGTTCATTGGCCTTTCATCAAACCAATCACAATTGTCATGGGCGGCCCTAAGCATTGCAAGTCCTCATACACCCACAGAAGTTTAAAATTACAATACAAAGAAAGTGAAAAGGAAACGGACATTGGTGAAATGACATGCATCTATGATGAAGGTATTTCCTGCGGCACCGGAGCAATCACGGAAGTGGAACGTCAAGAAATTAGACTACATAATGTACATTATTGCAGATGAATAATAATATGACTCTGTTGCGAAGAAACTAGTTTGACTTTTGTCCTGATCTCTTTACTCAGGGTTTTAACCACAAGAGGGCAAACTAGGAGAGGACTGATGCAACATGACTGGTTCACTTGACAATATATAATAATGTATATATATATATATATATATATATAGTTTTTAAAGATTATTTATATATTAGGTTTTAGCCTTTATTGGGAGAGGACAGAAAAAACCTGACGATAATGAAAGGGGGGGGGGGGGGGGGGAAGGACATGCAGCAAACGGCCGCGGGTTGGAGTCGGACCCGGGCCTGCTGCGTCCAGGAGTAAACCTTTATATATAGGTTCCCGCTCTACCAACTGAGCTATCTGGGCACTTCTTCGACATGCTTCAGGTACATAAATAATACAAATCTAATAAAACACATTTTCATAATAGTCAATAGGTGCCAAATAGTTATCCAGAATCTTTGACATGCATGGGTTGAAATAAAAAGGATTTCTCTTCCTGCTCTGGGTTTGTCAATAGTGTGGGCGGTTTGGGTGAATGGCCTCTATCTTGGGCAATGGTAGCTTTAGCATTTACAAACAGGCCTTGAAACACAGATGTTCACCATGACACCTACGCAGCAAACAATCAGTTTGTCAATTACCTACAATATGGTACCCATGAAGATCATCTACTTTTCAATGTTAAAATTGTAGTCAACACATCCCATTTCATTTACAATTGTTGTAGATAGGTTTGTTGGAAAACCCAAAATCTGAAGCAGTGACCCAATTAATTTCATGAAATTTTATTTGAAATAAAAAAAGTAATAAAAACAAGCTAATGTGTTCACCACTATGCCCATTTCACATGAGGGTTGAACGACTCAGCTTCGAGATCCAGGTGAACAGGTGGTTAGGACGCAGGCGTCGGGTCCATTTTAATGTGAACTGCACACAACCAGGATTGTTAACAACTGGGATGGGACATACTTAGGTCATGTTAGAAATGGGGGCGCACAGTTGTGATAGGGCACTCCACACTTTGAAAAAAAAAATGTCATTGTATGAAACACGTTTTATTTATTTCATTCAAAGCTCCCGCTCTCTTTCTTTTTCTCTCTCCTTGCACAAGACACACATTTGCAGCCAGCTCTTTTTCTCTGTCTTTTTGGAAATGACCTGGACATTCTACAGCTGAGTGATGAAGTTCATCACTGGTGGATTTAGTGTGATGACGTCAGTGGTAACTTTATTGGTACAACACAGGCTTTTAACTTCTATCACCCATCAATAAGCTGATTAACTTCTGCAACGTGTGGGACAAGTAGACCTGTGTAATTTAGCAAGAACAATCACGAAGAGCAGTGACAGGCTCTTTCTATATAAATAAAGTGAATGGGCAGATTTTGATTTTATCATGTAAAAATCGGGGGCGGCAGGCAGAGGGGCAGAAAAATCAAAAGGGTTGGTAAGCAAGGAAAGCATATTTGATCATTTATCAGAATCAGATCATTTATTATCATAAATTTGTTGTATATGGTTTATAATAGATTATCAGTGTTGTTCATGCAACATTTGTTTGTGCTTCGTGGAAAGAATAGACAATTTCAGCAACAGCAGTTCTTCCCTTGTCCTAAAATGGTCATAAATCAATACTAGAGTTGCCTACTTTGCTGTTCCTGCTGCACCTACAATGAATGAAATGCAAACCTAGGAGTATCTGTCTCCAAAAACTCAGCTGTTAATAGCTGTGAATCAATCAGAAAACATGTTTTATTTCTCTCA
Organism: Etheostoma spectabile; assembly: GCF_008692095.1. Classification (NCBI taxonomy): domain Eukaryota; kingdom Metazoa; phylum Chordata; class Actinopteri; order Perciformes; family Percidae; genus Etheostoma; species Etheostoma spectabile. The sequence goes on along the minus strand of NC_045735.1, from coordinate 7,537,727 downwards.
TTCATAATTAGTTACCACTTTCTGTCACTGTCTCTTCGCTGGCCCGTGCTCACAGCGCAACTGGGTTCAATACCTTGTTTAGCCATCACGCATTTTCAAAATCCATACATGTTATCGCTAAGGTCATCATAAAAAAAGACATCATAAAATAAAGTTAGTAAACATATATAACTCTCCCAAATCCCACAACTAGACTAATGCTCAATTTTATATTTTCAAGTTACAAGTAAAAAAAATGTGGATCTGCTCAATAGACAATGACTTGGAAAATATGTTACAATTGACACTGAGAGTGCCCCGTATATGGATACCTTATCTGTTTCTTAACTATCAACACTACAACAGAATAAATAACTCATTGAGTATAAAGTTGGGTCTCCTGTATTCATTGTCTATTGAATAGTTCCTGACTTTAAACTTAATGACATCACAAGTTTGAGACTTTCTTCTCTAGTTTCTGGATTTGAGAAAGAGAGTAGCTGATGTTCACAAATATTGATTGAACATTCCTAGGCCATGAAAATGATTACATTAAAATTGTTGTTCTTCTTAAAACTCATGATTCATTCAACCATGATTCATAAAATTTCCTTTTCTGGCAGTGTCCTTCTGGAAGGCTCATGTATGTACTATTACTTGTAGTAAAGAATTACACAATACTGTGTGTTCACACTTTTAAATAAAGATCTTGGTGCATCAAGTGTAGTGCTTCACAAAGACACACGTTCTTCTCATGTTGGGAGGCCCTAACATTTAACTGTACACTTTAATCACACTGTATTATCTTTGGAACAATCTTAAGAGCAGCAAATGGCTACAGAGGCTCATAAAAAGGATAAGATAGTGTTTCCTATCACCAGTCAGAACAACAACTGGTTGGCAGAGAAGGTGCCCAAGTGCGTAGGCCTATTCATTATTGTATGATTACGTAAGCGTTCATCAGTATTGTGAGAGTATTGTTTTATGATTAAAATTGTATGTCATCCTAATTTTGCTCCTTCAATGATTTAGGTTATCTAAGTTCAGGGTGGCTTTTCTTGCTGTCAAGCTCTACAACCCACAGGGCGATGCAACCTACAGTGACACTCTGCGACCAGAACTTTGGTCCAAATATCTGTATTAAAGCAGAAGCGAACTCAACAGATGTGACATTGCAAAACCACATCACTACAGACTTGGCAATCTGAAGTGGTGTGTGTGTTGGAGAAAATGGAAGAGTGCATACAGCTGAGACAACCTCCCCTGCTGGTTTGAGAACAGTGCTCCATCTTGGAGCCAGCTGGAGCAATGGCGTGACCTTTGAACCTCAGCTAGGGCCTGATTAAATAGTGGATTTGCTGATTAAATATTTATCAGCTCCGGGCAATTACTCCACATCTGTCTGGCTGTTTGATTGTCACTTTAAAGCTTTTGTGTGTAACTTTATGATATTAATGAACGTCCATTATATTCAAGCCATTGCCAAATTAGTTGCTACAAAGATAATCAAGACTATCAGCTCCACACAACTCTCT
>NC_045735.1:7522845-7536203 GCF_008692095.1 Etheostoma spectabile | reverse complement strand
CAGCATGGCTGTGTTCAGAAGATTGTGGCATTTGGTGACTTTCTCGTGCACTAACTCGAGTAAGGATAATTACCTCTTCTGAAGAGTGCATCGTGTTTTTTTAATCCTCCGTGTCCTCCTTGGCTACTAGCAACTGTGCAACTTTAAATGTAAAGTACATGCCTTAAAAAAAGCTCAGGAAAAACAACTCTTCGTTCTCCATTGACTTGTATTGCGTGAAAGGGCCTCCTTTTCTATTCCATCTGCTAGCAAAGGCTGGTATCATGTGGACGTGTTTCTTTTCAGAGCATCAATAAATCCAATTACATGTGTTAAGGCCAGAAACCAGTTTGCCTGGCTTAAATATATTTGGCACTTGTCGTATTAAGTGACGGTTGCCTTTAATATCACGAAATATGCAACCATAGCATTTGTCTAGCCGGCTCAGTGTACTGAGTTCGTATAGATAACGATTACGATGGTAGTAATTTAGATAGATGACTCCATGTGGATGCTGATTCCACATGGTGCAATGCAAGCAGTCTCAAAGGTTGCTGTTCCAGATAAGAGTCATTCTTTTGACAAGGCTCTGAGCTCAGAGAAGCTGATATGTAGAACACTTCTCTCTCAGGAGCCAGGGAAAAAGCCTCAAAGACTACTGTTCAGTGACAGTCAAGCTGGAGCCACTGAGAAGGGCCATGTGCTGTGATCTAATCAGCATTTACTGTTCTTAGTGTGAATGATTATTTCATAATTGATCAATTGTTTAATTGCTTGCTTAGTTTGAAATAGGTTGTAAAATAAATGCTCACTATTTCCCGAAGCCCAAGGTAGCATCTTCAAGTTGCTTGTGTAGTCTGACCAATGGTTCAAAAGTATGTTTCTTTTGTATAGTTTGCCTGGCTAGATAAAGAACTTTACAATCAGAAATGCAGGCATGCACGTTATTGGATGTCAACTACAAAGCTTCCACTGCCATATTTTCAAATTGTCTGCTGTATTTTGCTAATTAGTCTCAGACAAATGGCTAGACTTGATAACATCAGTCTGATCCTAGCAGGCATTGATGTGGCCCACAGAGGTGAGATCTCCGTCACCCCTCCGTCTTCACGGCCTTATCAAGCTCCGTTTGGCTCATATCCATTAATCAGTAAAGTGAATGGGTTTTTAGTCAGGAGTTGAGAGTAAAGACAGACACCACAGTGTTGAATGATAAACAACAAGGGCAAATGGAAGTAACAAACAACAAAGAAGGATCAAATGTGATTTGGGTTTTAAATGGACATAGAGGTATTGCTGCAGACACACAACCATGAAACCACAATAACAAACACAAAGAGAAGTGGTTCACACTCCTGAAAATAGAAACTGTACACAAATATAATGAAATCCAACAAAACAGATCTGCACATATAGTAAATGAATATTCAACTTTTGTTGAGAGAGTGATAGAGAGTTGACTCAACTGCTGGTACTCACCAAAAAATAAAGGAACATTAGGTTAACAGGCACATACTGGACCATGCAGACCATTTCATCCACCATGTAGGTGTCATTCTGCTTAGAGTCAGCATGAACTAAAAACGAACAATAGAATTCTTCCAGCATGCTGTATTGTCGTAAGCAGCTATTATTGACTACTTGGCTCTTTGTTCTGTACATTCTGTTCCTATTGTACATTATGTACAAGTTTTTATTTTTCTATTAGAAAATTGCTGGTAACTTAAGAGGTTCGCGATTCAAGATTCCTTTAATTGTCATTCAGCAAAACACAGAACTATGGAAAGCATGAACGAAATTACGAGAATGGCTCCTTTAAAAAAAGAGTCATAAAGTAGAGTATACAAATACATGTTTCTAAATGTAAATAGACTGTATTTATATGGCACTTTTCTAGTCTTAACAACTACTCAAAGTGTTATTACACAAGAACCATTCACCATTTACACACATTCATACAGTGTGGCTGAGGCTGCCGTATAAGGTGCCCGCTGGAACATCAGATAAACACACACACATTTACACTTTAAAGCACAGTATTGGGGGCAACTCGGGGTTCAGTGTCTTGCCCAAGCACCTTTGTGATCTACTCCATTTCAATATACCAGTCATATCTTTACAAAGGACCATTTAGTTGTGTCAACTCATTTCATACAGTCTCAACAAAATTGAGCATTTTAAGGTTTACAAGGTAGTAATTATTTTAAGGCAGTAGCAAGAAAATCCATGACTTCTTTCTGTTGTATCTTGCTTCATGTTGCATACAATATGAACTGCACATGTTGCAATCGCTCAGAGCAAGTATTGACAATGCAAGATATTGAGAGTGATGATTTTCAGAGAAAAGCGCATTAGTTACACAGGCTACTGAAACTTCTGTAATGTATATTATGCGAGAAACACAGGCCAGTCTCTTGGTTACAGTTGATTGTCACTCACCACTGATGACAATTAACCTTGTACCTACTAACCCTGCACTATTAGACAAACCTTCACTCTGCATCTGCAGGTCAGAAGGGAACATTTTCTTTTTATCGTGGTACACCTATCTGTATGATTGTGCAGAATTATTTCTACAGCACATTAATACACAAGTATGACTGAAAATGTATACAATTTGTCCCAGTTTTAAGTAAAATATTTAACTCACTTTGTATCAGTATTAGTTTTTTTTCCATTAAGGGAGATTGATTATATCTTAACTATTGCAAATCTCAAAAGAATAGACATGAACGTTTTAATAGGCAATTACCTAATGAGTATAAGGGTTGTGTGAAAGAAGACATTATTATACCTATGACATACGCAGATTGTGTATGTGCATAATTAGAGATACATTTCTAGGATCATTACTCAAATTACATGAAGCCATGGTGACAAAGTCCACTAGTGATAGGACAACAAACAACAGCATGGCACATACTCACCACTCTTTGACCTTTTAATCATCACACACACACACACACACACACACACACACACACACACACACACACACACACACACACACACACACGCCAGCCATGTTATCCATAAACTGAGATAAGTCTGTCTTGATACAATGTTCTCAATTGATTGCTGCACTGTGGATCTGTGTGAATGTGAGCGCATGCCTATTTGTTAGTGACTGCAGTTTGAGCGTGATTACATTTCAGAGAGTCAAATGCAACAACTCAATGTCTTCTGTTTGATCTTGTTTGTTTCTCTTGGCAGCCTTTTGGCAGTGCTGGCACTGTCAATAAAGTGGCTTTCCTGTCCTAAACACTCTTCTGTAACAAATGGTGTGCAAGAAAACCACTGGCAGGGTGGAAGGGTTGGTCAAACTAAAATGTATGCTGCAAAAATGTAGAAAATAAAACTGGATCCAGTGCAGATCCCTGCGATATACCTTTATTAGAAGATATGTGGGGAAGGTGTAACTATTTGTCTTCCATTTTATTTACAATCTCTTCACCAATGTTCTCCCTTCCTTGCTCTCCTGTCTCTCGACCATTTGTTTGATATCATAAAAAACTTTTGTTTCTGTCTTGTCGCCCCCTCCCCTTTTTCTCATATTCACACTTCATGGCTCTCTTTACGACATGTTTATGTCAGCCTTTGATGTCTTCTACAAAACAAGAGCAGCTCAGCTATGGACAAGTGAGAATGGCCTTTATCAAGCAGAAAGAAATTGCTAATAGCTATCTAAGAAATATCATCAGTAAAATATCCTGTTCTAAAAAAGACATGGTGGATTTAGAGGATTGTTTGGGTCTTGCTTGTTGGTACTTCAGTGAAGGTTACCGTACATTTATGATACTGATAATGTAAAGCAAATTTCTGAGTGTGTGTGCTGGCATGTGTGCTGACTGAGCACAGCCAGCGTTCTCCTCCCAGCGGGTGACCACTGAACTCTCAACCCATTCCTCCTGCTGAGGGAGAAGGCAGGGGGGCTGAGGTCCACCTCCACGGAGACAAAAAACCCTCACACCTCCACCCCCACCTCTCCTCCCCTCATAGACTCATGGCACTATAAAAAGTCTGCTCTTGCTGAATTTGTTCAGTCTCGTCACAAACTCCAACAGGTAAGACATCAACTGTTGTGGCTCTTTAACTGGGACAAGGCTGTAGAATAAGTAGTCAAACAAGAATAACTGTCGGAAAACTTGTTTTTTTTAACATTAGCCTGGTTGTTTTTTTTCTAACGGTACCAGTTTGCAGATTCTGCAATCTGAAAGTGTTGATGAATTTGTGAACTGGTGCCGAACATACGTTTCTCTGTAAGGAGACCTTTTGGTGTTAACTTTTATTTGTGAAATATTAGATGTAATTGTAACATTGGGATAATGCTGTTCAGCCTATGGTGATATTTTAGCAGCTATCTTCATTTCGAGAAGATGAGGAGATCCCTAGGTTTAAATGCCTCTGGATTGAGATTGTCTTTGAGCTAAGAGAGATGATAATTCTATTTACTGTAAAACCTGGATGTGGCTTACATAGCAGTCCAGAGCTAATCTGCTTGAGCCGTCTCTCTGAATTTGTAGTCGTCCCTAATCTAACCAGATTACAGGTTATTTTAATAGGCAGCCATATGTTTAGTGTGAACTCATTTGGACCAGAGGGTAAGGGTTAGTGTGCAGCTTTAATGGTTGTGTTAAAGCATTCTTTTCTTTTAAGCCCACTTATCTGGCTTTGGCATTGTTTTAGGTCGGGGATTCAAGATTTATTGGATAAATAGGTTTCCATTATTTTGAATGGGCTTTTGGCTCACTTCTTTGTGCAATTGAAACACATATTGTGGAAAATCCTTTAACTGTGATACTGTGTGGTTGACGTGTTGCTTCTTTTTCCACTCCAGACCACCATCATGAAATTCTTGGCTCTCGCCCTTCTGCTGGCTGTCGGTGAGTACTGCACACATCATTTCTTAAGGGAATATATGATATATCATATATGATATGATATACTTTCTATTTTACATTTGAAATACTTTATTTTCTAACTGCTTATTATTGCTTCCCTCCATTTCTCTCTTTCTGCTCACATCTCCTCCCTACCTTTCCTTTCCTACTCAGGCTCTCAGGCCGCTTCAGTTCAGTCTGATGCACCCTCCCAGCTGGCCCACGTCCGGGCCGCTATGGATGTCTACATGACTCAGGTGAAGGACAGTGCTCTTAAAGCCCTGGACCAGCTTGATGACACTGAGTACAAGGATCTCAAGTAAGGCCACGTCATTCTCCTTAGTCAGTCCACCTTTCTGTAATTGATTCTTGCTCAGTGGTTCATTTACCTTTCTCCCCTAGTCACCTTTTACATTTCTAGTCACCATTTACACATAGGTTTATTTAACTTAGGCTAAAATGGTTTTGCTCCCCCATCTCTGTTTTCTCCCAGGGCCTCCCTGGCTCAGCGCATGGAGATTATGCACTCACAGATCAAGAATCTGCAGCAATCCGTTGCCCCTGTCACTGACAGTGTCGTCGCCACCATTGCTGATGCTACCAGTGACCTCCGTACCTCAATCATGCAGGATATTGAAACCTTGAAAGCCGACCTTGAGCCCAAACGTGCTGCACTGAGAGAGGTCATTGACCGACACATCCAGGACTACCGTTCAAGGATGGAACCCATCTTCACAGAGTATTCCACCAAGCACACAGAGCAGATGGATGCCCTGAAGGCCAAGCTGGAGCCCGTTGTGGAGGAGCTGCGTGCCAAGGTGGCTACCAACGTGGAGGAGACCAAAACCGCCCTGATGCCCATTGTGGAAGCTGTGCGTGCCAAGCTCTCTGAGCGTCTGGAACAGCTGAAGCAGATGGCTACGCCCTACGTCGAGGAATACAAGGACCAGCTGAAGCAGGCCTATGACCAGGCACAGCAGGTTCGCCCTGATGACCTCGTTGCCCTGAAGACAAAGATTGCACCTATGGTCGAGGAAATCAAGACTCAGCTCCAGTCCATCTTCGAGACCATCACTGCTTCCTTCAACAAGAGCTAAATCCTCCCTAATGTATTCCTGTCACTAACCTCACCTAACCTGTCAGTCCTATCCATTCCGACTTTCTCTCCATTCCTACTTTCCTCATATGTGCTGCCAAACCACCTCCCCAAAATAAAGCCAAAGCCTTACTGATTCACTTCTGTGCAACAAAATGGCGGGACTCTTGTTCTCTCTCTCTCCCAAGCAAACACCTTACTTTAGGCACACATGCTCAATCAAGCACATGCAAGCAAATACATACACAGACACATGCATACTCAGCACACGCATGCTTTACTCTTCAATGCTATAGTCAACTGCTTACATTATGTGTAGGACTTGTATGTGAGGAATTACCACAAGTGCCTGAAACTCTGTGTATTGATGCTTGTCTGATGAAAACTGTGCATTGACGAAATACAGCTCAATAAACATCTGGCTGTTTATACTACTTTGGTCTGTGATTCACTGTTGAAGCTTCTGTAAATGATCTGCTTGTAATGAAGCAGAATGTTGTCTATGACAATATATGATAAACTGAAATTCACCACATTATAAGCCAACATCATAATATACCTAACTTTATCTAAACTGCTAAAATATATGATACAGTCTAATACATCTTTTAGATCATATCACACAGTCAGCCTTTTGAGGGGTCATAATTGATCACAAGGTCCATTCTAAAAGAACAATATTAATACAATCTGTTTTACTTAAGAGTGGCATCCAATAACACAAAAGATATTTCTGCCTGTGGCCTTGAAAGCTGTGATTAATGAGCTGATCAGGGGTGTGAGTTGACCTATTGACAAACTTAAGTCGTGGTGTGCTGCATTCGGGAAAAGCCTGCTATTCTGCTTTCGACCCCTCAGGCTGGAACGCCTCAACACTGTCCCATCATAGAGCCACACACACGCACACGCACACGCAAACGCACACGCACACGCACACACACACACACACACACACACACACACACACACCTCTATAAACCATTCACATTTGTGATCAGACAACTTTGAACAACACCTAACAACATTGGCCAGCAATGGACAGAAGTCCAGAACCTTTTCAATGACTCTGTCTGATATTTTGCATTTTATAAATGTGCTAGCATGTTGCCATCAAACCAAACCAGAAATGTCCACTTGAGGCAGTTTTAGGGAAAAACTCTCTAATTAGTATGGTGTTGAAACTCTGCTCCAAGAAAATAGGCTATGAATAATAAAAGCAATTTGTTGCTTACTTCATCTGTCCACACCCAGTAACACTGGGCTGATTAGGATGTTATTAATGTCCTACTGTTCGGTCAAGACAAGCTCCACTAAAGGCTTTAGGCTATGTGAAACAATTGAAAATGTGTCCGCACATTTGTGTATTCACAATTCTTGGGGCACAATCATGCAAGCGCGTGCAACAGTGATTAGTGCATGTCAGTGGCACTATGAGTATTGTAATGGATGAGGCAGGCATGAGGTCCCCAGTGAGAAACTTATGGTGTATAAAACCAGCTTGTTCTTGGACACAAACAGCTACTCCGAACACTTGGATGTACATCTACCACAGCATCTGGCACTGGACTGGGAGGAAGATTTTTGCCTTCAGTTCTGTGTTGGTTAGCAAAGTTGTGGGTTTGGTTTTCTACTGGTCTTGATGTAATGACAAGAGTTGCTACTTTTGATCAGAAGTGGAGGAACGGATTTGAATGAACAGAAATATTAAAGACAAAACGGCAAATTCATTCATATTATTTACCTTATAAACATACAAAATGATGGATGGTAAGTGTTTGTTTTATCAAAATAATCTTAGCTCAGTTGAGAAAATTTACATTACTTTGATGATGATGATGATGATGATGATGATGGTGATGATTCTGTGACCTAATCCAATGTGAGCAAAAGTTCACAACACTTCTCTCCTCTCCTAAGGTCCTCATATGCCTAAAACCTGTGAAGTATCTCTGCCCTACTGTCCAGACGGGGGGTTACTGTCGAGCGTCAAAGCCCCCCAAGTCAGTGGAGTCAGAGTTCAGCTGGAGATGCATGCACTTTGGCAGCAGTTTGACAAGCTGGGCACAGAGATGATTGTTACCAAAGCTGGAAGGTAACAGTAACACTCTATTTATATCATTAGATCATATATCTCATTTATATTCCTCATTGCCTTTTCATACACTTATTATTTTTTTGTATCTTTCTCTGTTGTCTCTTACTACATGTTCACAATCTGCAGGAGGATGTTTCCAACATTCCAGGTTCAAATCTCCGGGATGGATCCTACTGCTAAATATGTCCTGCTCATGGACTTTATCCCTGTTGACAATAAAAGATACAGGTTAGAGATTGGTACTTTTTTTCCGGCGTACAGTCAATGTTTTTAGCTTATTCATGATCTGTTTTAGTATTTCCATCACTTTATTCAAGACCATAATTTACCCAGTTATAACCTAGATGTGTTGCCCCTAAGCAAGCATCATCATAACTTACCATGCCTACTGTAGAAATTTGAAATGTTTGTGTGTGTATTGTGTGTGTGTTTTTATCAGATATGCGTTCCACAGCTCATCCTGGTTGGTGGCAGGGCGAGCGGATGTTGTAGCCCCTAGTAGGATGCATTTCCACGCAGACTCACCTGCCTGTGGAGCCCAGTGGATGAAGCAGACTGTATCCTTCGACACACTCAAGCTCACCAACAATCTGCTGGATGACAATGGACATGTCAGTCAATGTCTTTAAAGACACAAAGGACATTGTTTTAATTTTTGTTTTGATCAGGAAAGACCCATCAATATTGAAATGACTCTCTTTTGACTTTCTTGTTGTGTGTTTTCTCCAACTTCTTCTTTGATAGATGATATTGAACTCCATGCATCGCTACCAGCCGCGCTTCCATGTGGTGTATGTAGATCCAGCTGCAAACAGTCACTTAAACGCATACAGGAACTTCTGCTCTTTTTCTTTCCCTGAGACACGCTTCTTGGCCGTCACTGCCTATCAGAACCACCGGGTAGGCAACACAGGATCAATAGGCTACAGCAGGCTTTTTATTGTACATTAACTGACATATCTAATACAGGATTAGGGATCAATTTCTTTACTTTTATTTTTTTATTATAACCCCCCCCCCCAGATCACCCAGCTAAAAATTGCTAGCAACCCATTTGCCAAAGGCTTCAGGACTACAAACCCCCATGACAGGTACGTTTCTATCATTCAGTCAGGTCTGAAAACAGTTTGTCTGATTAAGAAACTTTACCTGAAATGGCCAGTCGACTAGATCATAGTGTATCTGTATCACTGTTATCAGCTGGTACATAGTGATAAGGCAGCAGGCCCTATGATAGCTAATCTTTGACCTTTGTTTTCAACGGAGGTTTACAGATGGCAAGTTGTTGGCCATGTATGGAAAACCTGTGAGGGACATGGTTATGGTGATTATATACTGTATATATATATATATATATATATGTGTACATGCACACCTCCTTCTACTATGCTTGTGTGACTATATGCAGTTTCTGCGTGTGTGTGTGTGTGTGTGTGTGTGTGTAGAGTGGGTTACTCCGGACCTCTGACAATGTGGTGTCCACCAGAGGGCAGAGCTGCACCCCTCACCAACAAACTTGGACAGCAGGGAAGCTGGGATTCAAATACTTCAAACAGTGAGTATGTCTCTGTATGTTACAATATAGGTCGGGTGTAACAACTTGACAAACAGTAAATTAATGAATTATGTTTATTATATTACATTATTGTTTCATTGTAGTTGTCACTCTTTTTTTAAATATCATAACACATTTTCATTCTCAATTGTAACACAGATTGTATAAGGCCTTTTGAAAATTGTCTTTGCTTTGAGAATAAAACTCTTCTTCTGGTGGATCATTTACTGCATTTGTTGGATCTGTTTGCCGATCAGATGCTTCATACAAGAGGCAGAGTTACTGTAAAAGAAAAACATTCTCAAGCACAGGTCAAAGCCCTCTTAGTGGTTTATTCTTCTTACCACTATTACTACTCCAGTGTTAGATAGATAGATAGATAGATAGATAGATAGATAGATAGATAGATAGATAGATAGATAGATAGATAGATAGATAGACAGATAGAAACTTTGATCTAAGTTCCGATCAATACCTGTCTAACTTTATTCTCCTGCGTCCTTAGGACAGGAAGACCAAGCCCCACTGTTGGTGGAGCAGTGTGGACTGTTCCACCATTGCAAAGACTCTGTGGGACTCTGTGGGAGGAAAGATGGGAATAATGTATTAGCACCTGCTTCCTTCATTCCTAATCCATCTGTCTGGGATTGTCCATGATCATCTCAAGAGAGAGACAGTCTGTCATAAAGAGAAGCAAACTGACTGAACTTGAGTTAAATTTGATCTACTGCTTGCTTCCTCATTTTATATCATACGTAATTTGTTTATAGTTTGTGGTCCAACTCACATAAATAATTTATAGGGATGCTATACATTGTGTTTCATCATAATTACTATGTATATGGCAATATGATAGATGTACAGCAATGATGCCATGTGCTATAAATAATATATAGCATACAGTAAGAGCACTTTGGCGTCATAGTAAAGTACTATACATTACAGCAACAATACAGTGGTGCTCCTACAAAAAACAAACTATCAATTAAGTTCTTTAATATAGTATAGACAATGTCTAATGTCTCGTTAATATTATTTGTGCAACTGCAAAGCATCTGTCCGTCTGATATAATAAAATTACATTCTGAGATCCTAGTCTCTGATTTTCTCCTTAATTTAGACAAGAATAGATGTTTGCAAAAAGCAAGGTGGACTAAATTGTTCTGGATTAGAGCAGGTAGCAATTCCCCCAAATAGATGATAGCCTATAATGGGAATAGAAACATCTGTGATCCGCATAGCAATTAAGGAGAAAACATCATTAACCAGAATGTGGAGTCTCCCCATGGACGTAGTCCAGCGATGTTTCCTGAAGAAGCTACGAAAACCATGACATGACAGCGATTTTGACTTCAAAATAAAAGACGTTATGAAAAACGAACAACAGGCCAATGGTGTACTATAGCCATAATGCTGTTAAACAAGTGATATGAATCCAAATAAAAAAGTTCTATACAATAACATGGAACATATATTTCAATTACACAACCACAAACTAGTCCAAAAAAGACTATTATAATTATCATTTAAAACCATTCAGGCCTGTGGGTGGCAGTCCTTTGGTTTGCATTATAATGTATGCTGGTACTAGGCCTACTGTAGCCTCCACCTGTAACCTACCAAAACTCTTTAAAGAAGACAGTCCAGGTCATTATTATGTAAAGTAAAATTTAATTACCCTACACATTGTAAAAGTCACTACTGGAGTGGTTGCATTAAGTAACCTTACATCAGAGTGGAATAATTGGTCTGGTATAGCCAAGCCACTTTGAATGAGCTTTTATTTCAGTTTGGGATTTTTTTAAAATGTATATATTGCCTAATGTAGGCCTAACATAGGCTTCATCATTTTATTGCACAAATAATGTGGTAAAATTTTTCACTAGTGGATTAGGCCCACATAAAGGGAAACCTCCATTTTACAGACTGGGCAGTTTAACCCATAACTACGGTGCCTAGCCTAGCCTACTGCTTGGTAGTTTAGTTGGGGGATTTTATTTAGAAAATGCTTACAGGAAGTCGCGTGCTTTTATGTTTCATGTTGACGGTGTTGATATGCACGCTCTCGCAGCTCTGAAGGATGCAGCGGGGTGGATGGAAGAGGAGGAGGAGGAGGAGGTGAAAGACTGGGCGGAGATCTGAATGAACGGGTCGGAAAGGATGCGGATTACGGTAGCTCACCGGCCATCCTGCCTTCCGACGATGGTCTAGGTTGCTTGTTTGACATGAGGATGCGCGGAGAAAACGACACAGGCCTGCGGTTTGTTGATACACTGAGCACGGAGGGGAGAGCCTGTAATTTACCCGTCGCCTCAAATTATCCGTAACACCGAGGGTTGCCTGGCTTGATTGTAAGGGTGATTTGATTTTCCGCGTAGGCTATTTACTTTGTTGTTATGTTTGGCTACTTTGTCGTGGTCTGAATTGGTGTAATTCCTCTTCATTTAGTGAAAAAACACAGTGACCCTGTCCCTTTTTTATATGTGTGGTGCAACTGCCATCATGGTTTTAGCCGTCATTTTAGCATCATCGCCACCTGATCTCTTCTCCTGTGCCGCTGCAGACTGGATGTCAAACTGAACGAGTGTCGTCAAGTCAAAACCAAACATAGGCCTACCACTTTTTTTTTGTCGAGTTTCAACATGGAGACTTTACAGCCTCGCTGGATGACATGTCTGTTTATATGGACGACGTTGTGTCTGCTCAGCAGCGGTCAATCCGCGCCGGACGCCTCGGGCCTGCCTCTAGCCATTCGCATGCCACTGCGGCAAGGCGCTCGCGCTGAACAGCCACCCCCGCTGCCTCGTTCCGCCGCGTACCGCGAGCGCGGCAACGCGGGAAAGCACGCTGTGCGCAGGCGGAGAGGAGCGGCGGCAGGCGGTATCAGCTTTGTGGACATGATAGATAACCTGCGTGGCAAGTCTGGTCAGGGATACTACGTGGAGATGGCCGTGGGCTCTCCTCCGCAAAAGGTAGGCCTAAACGTTTTATTTAAATTTGCACGTTAAAGCTCTCCTGAATAGCCTTTAGGAATATATGCACCATTTGGGCTACACATCCTGCAACAGATCTACAATGAATTGCATTGGATACACACAAAAGTAATCAAGAAAGCTTTCTGGATGACATTCAGTGTCACTGGTCAGTATTTTTCTATATTACCTTGTTCTGTGTCTGGCTCTGCCTGCAAAACGCGATTTTTGTCTCCCACTTCCTGTCTCTCTCTTGAAGTATAATTTAATCTGCTTTATTGGCAGGCATGTTGCATTAAGTACCAGCTACACTTTACTCTCTTTGGTATCACCTTAAAATCATCATCACATATAGCTGTTTTCTGTAAATAAAAAGTATGTAAGTGACAAAAGAGCATTAACATTACCAAAGATGTACAATGTTACATTTATCGCTTTTACCTCAGTCTAACATTAGTGTGTCTGTATGTCATTCACTCTGTTTTGACCATGTACATGCATTATAACAAAATGAAAACAATAATAGGTAATTTTTAACTTACCATACACACATTCTAAGACCTACATTATAATCATACTACATACTATGCAACTCAATAGGTGGTGGCCTCACTCTAAACTTATCACATTGCCAGTGCATGTCCTCTACTTATGTAAATGTCCTCATACTTTAATATATTTCATGGATGATTTCTACAATCACCGTAAATAGGGTTGATGGCCCAGCAACGACTGATGGCCCCTGTGTGTGTGTATGTGTGTGTGTGTGTGTGTGTGTGTG
>NC_045735.1:7521881-7522835 GCF_008692095.1 Etheostoma spectabile | reverse complement strand
TGTGTGTGTGTGTGTGTGTGTTTGTGTGTGTGTGTGTGCACGAACATGTGCGTGTGTGCCTGCATGTGTGTTAAAGTGAGAGAAAGGACTGAATGATACAGACAGATAATGGAACCATTAATTCTGCCAAGTGAGGAGTGCCAGCTGGGTGCAGCTGCGATGTACAGGCTTGCACACAGAGGGCGATGGATAGAGGGAGGAAGAGAAAGTGATGAGGGAAGAAGACGAGAAGAAGGAGGGGGAGAAGGTGAAAGTGGGAGAATTAATTAAACTACGAGAGAGAGAGAGAAAGATGGAGAGGGACATTGAGTGAACGAGAGTGAGAGAAGAAGAAATTGTGAGAAGTTTAAGAGAAAAGAAGAAACAAATAAAATGACGGAGATAAGAGATTTACCATGACCAGGACACTGAATCTGAATCAAAGATGTATTACTGTATGCTAGATCAGGGGCCCTTTCATGCCATTGGAAATTTCTCACCCATTGCATACTCCAAAAATGTTTATATCACTTTCTACTTTTATTTCCGTAATGCATGACTTTCTCCAGGTCCACCTTGCTGACTGCTGGACCTTTGAACATACTTTATGCTTGCCATTATGTTTTAAATTGTAAGTCCTGTTTAAAGCATTCATCCATTCATACACTGATGGAAGAGACTACTATGCAAGGTGCCACCTGCTCATCAGGCGGTGAGGGGTAAACATTCACACATACACTCACAGAAATTTGGGGTTCAGTATCTTGCCGAAGGACACTTTGACATGTTGACTACAGGGGCCACAATAAAAACAGCAGGTCCCAGACTCATGTATTTAACCTGCAGCTGGTCAGGGGTCAGTGACCATCCCATTCATTAAAACGTCAAGATCCATATTCATAACAGCAAACAGCTGTTTGCAGATTAGATTAGATTAGATTATACTTTATTCATCCCACGACGGGGAAATTTTGT
>NC_045735.1:7516438-7521871 GCF_008692095.1 Etheostoma spectabile | reverse complement strand
GCAGCATTTTTCAATAACAGCAAAAAACAATAACACACAAACAAGTAAGCACAAAAGAAATACAAGGCAAGAAATACAGGCGAGAAATACAGGCAAGCAATAGACAATGAAAATATGGTAGACTGAGTAAGTAAAATGGCGTCAAACAAAAGGAATTTTAGTGCGGTTGCCATGATAAGAGAAACAATTGCGGTTTAAGTGAGTTAAAATTAAGTGAATGTGTAATTAGAGCAAAGAAGCAAGAGTCGGTAGCATAATTTAAATTTATTAACCTGAGACCATAATATTGAAAAGTAAGTATTTGTAATAAAATATAAATACCAATATTAAAGATAACAGAAAGTGTGTGATGTAGATGGGAGAAAAACAGAACAGAACTACAACACTATCAAGTAGTGCAGGCTTTTGTAGTCTGACACGCGCCGGGATGAAGGACCTGCGGTACCTCTCCCTTCTTACACCGTGGGTGTATCAGTCTGCTGCTGAAGGAGCTGCTCAGGGACCCCACAGTGGCCCTCATTAAGTCTTAAGATATCTTGAATCAAATTATCTGAATGTTTTTAAGGTCCCATGTAAATACATGTATAGTTTAAGATAAAATTATTCATCATTCAATAAGTTAAATGGTCTTGAACTCAAATTATTATAATAGCAGAATATGCAGTGTAAGAAAAGTAGCAGGTCCATCCTAAGCAGTCAGCTAATTTCTGGCCGAGAGTGGACAGAGTGTGTACAGCGTTATTACACTATGACAGTAATTTGTAGTGTGTGTTGAAACAGCATATGCAGGTATGGATGTATGTGTGTGTTAGAAAAACGTGAAGTAGACAGTGTCAGTATTTATTCTGGGCTTGCAGGCCCAGCCCTTTAGACAGTAGCACTTCTCTAGATATTTAAAGAGCCAATCTATTATTGAACAGCTTGCTGTGGCTGTATGGCTGCCTGTTTGTTCATCTGTTTCGATGTTTCTGTGGCACACTGTGTCTATATTCTCATGGATTTGTCAGTCAGTAAAATAGTACAGTATGTGCTTATACTCCAATGTTGTCTTGAACAACAATCAAATTTCCACTAGCACATGTTAAATATATAGTATGTAAAGAATATATTGATTGAGCTTAATTACCATTGAACAATTAGACTATACTAGCATTTTGAATGTATGACGCACAGAAAATAGGCTACAAAGTACGTATTAAAGCATCAGTACAACCAAAAAGAGCAGAAAGAAAGAAATAATGATTGGTACTAGTGATACATAGCATCACAGTATGATGTATAATGCATATACAGCCGGTGTTATATATATATTTTATTTTATTTATATTATATATTTTTGTCTTCATCGCCACCTGACATTGTGCCCCATTCACACATTCACTAACTATTTTGACTGATTGGGCAAAATATGATACTCACATAGAGATGCAGACAGAATGGAAGGAGATGAGAGAGAGAGGGAGTAGAATGGGGAACCTGAGAGGAATGGAGGGTTAGAGTGGAGACAGAGAGGGGACAGAGAAGGACATTAAGGGCAACAGGAAACAGCACAGGACACTACAAGTAAAGAGAAATGGATACAGAGAATGACTGAGATATTAGAAATGAGAGGTAAGGCTGAATAGTTGCTGTAATTGTAAAGAAAAGTTGCTTGCAAGACCGTCAGTAAGAAAAATGTAAAGATATCAATAGCAGACATAAAAAAAAAACACAGAGAAAATTGTTTTCCAAATGGCCCTGTCTGCCTCCAAGGTAGAAACATTTTTGGCTGCCCTTCAGAGATCGAACATAAACAATACAGTCTAACCCAGGCATCAGTTTTACAAACCTATTGATTTTTGCAAAATGTACACAGCGTATGTTTAATGAATCTCTCCCTCTCTTCCATTCTCTCTGTGTCTCATTAGTTGAACATCCTGGTGGATACAGGCAGCAGCAACTTTGCTGTCGGGGCAGCTGCACATCCCTTCCTGCGCAGATACTACCATCGTTCACTGTAAGTAGACACAAGTGGTCAAATAGACAGCCACGTTCGGTTCTAAGAAAAGACGAGCCATGTTTCAGCTATTTTAGTTCTTTATTGAGGTCTTATGTGATATATTATACTGTTAAAATTGACCTCATAGTCTACATCAGGAATACTCAACTTGCTTTGCTTAGGGGGCCAGGGGCCAGTTAATAAACAAAGGTAGGTCAGGTGTGCCCAGGGGAGACATTCAAGGTTTAGAGGCTTACCTCTCTTGTGTGGTCCGGAGGATCCACCCCTGGCATTTTATTTGATATATACACGCATTATTTTTTTTCATGCACTCTGGCACCTTGTGTACAAAGTACAAAACAAATTCCCAGTTTTAATCAATTTATTTTCATGTGAATTAGATGGTTGGCAGGTAACCCGACACCCTATCGCATGCCATAGTTGGCCCGTGGTTGTAAGTTGAGGATCACTGGTCTACATCGTATTACTATACGTAGTATAATTGATTTAAGGTGGCAATGCTTTTACACACTATAATATAGAAATATATGAATTATATAATAGGCATAATCATAATAATAATAATTAGTTCATATTCACCTTATCTTTCTTCCTTTCTCTCTCCTCCACTGTATTCTCACTTCCTCCACTTTTTCTCCCACTCCGTTGTTTAACCATTCATTCACAGCTCCAGCTCGTACCGTGACCAGGGGAGGAGTGTGTATGTTCCCTACACCCAGGGTCGCTGGGAGGGGGAGCTGGGCACCGACCTGGTCTCTGTCCCACATGGCCCCAACGCCACGCTGCGTGCCAACATCGCTGCAATCACCCAGTCAGATCGCTTCTTCATCAATGGATCCAACTGGGAGGGAATCTTGGGACTAGCCTATGCTGATATAGCCAGGGTAAGAGCATCAGATTGCTTGGTCCATCAAAATAAAAAAAATAAAAATTTCCTAATAAATGATCTAATTCAAGCTCCACAGGACACATTTTACATATAGGTACCTAAGTTGGCAAATTTATAAATTGATGGGTGTATTTTTGCATTGCATTACATATTAAATATTGAGGGCCTAAAAGTAATATAATCCATTCTCTTTAATTTAAGTATTTACAATGACATATAATATAAATAGAAGTGGACGATCTACAAAGAAGAAAGAGGGAGATTAAGAAGAGGAGGAAGAGAGCCAAATATTACATTTATATCAACATTTAAGGGAAATGACAGCACATTATCAGTAGACACACCAACAGCTGGTGGTGGTGCTTGGGCATTTGCAAATGCCGTTTATTACTTCTCCTGTGTTTGATCAGGAAATATATATATATATATATATATATATATATATATATATATATATGTATATGTATATGTATATATATATATATATCAGGTTGATAAAAGACTCGTGAGAACGCTATACTTTCTTTTTTGTCCTTTTCTCAGCTTTCTAAATTTCTATTCTGGTGTAAGAGGGTTAACACTATGAGTTTTGGGATAATTCAACTTCACCCTGACATTTGAAGGATGGGATGAGAAAAGCAACACCTTATTTTTGGATATGTAACCACCTTTTGTTTAATCATTGAAATTGTAATAGTGATCTACTACAGTTTTTACTTCTGGGAAAACACTGCTGTAATCTCGGAAGGAAGGGAAGATTTTAGGATGAAACCTAATTTGCAAAAGGTAAGCAGGAGAATGATGAGGTTTGTTTCATCTTTTGGAAACTAAAAGCTGAACAAAAAAAAAAACAGCAGCTTGGTTGTGTCATTCAGAAGTAAAGCTGTCCTACTTCTATCTCTCTCTTTCTCTCTCTGTCTCTCTCTTTCTCTGTCTTGCTGCAGCCTGACGAGGCATTGGAACCTTTCTTTGACTCACTAGTTCGCCAGACTCCTGTCCCCAACCTCTTCTCTCTCCAGTTGTGTGGAGCCGGCTTCACTCAAAACTACTCCCTGGGCAGCGCTACCGTTGGTGGTAGCATGGTGAGACAGAAAAACACACACACACACACACACACACACACATTATTTAATGATATATTTGGAACCAGTGGTGGATTATTTTTCCCTGTGCTTTTAGGTCATCGGAGGAGTGGACCCATCACTCTACGTGGGAGAGCTTTGGTACACTCCCATCCGTAGGGAGTGGTACTATGAGGTCATTATTGTACGTATCGAGGTGAATGGACAGGACCTCAACATGGACTGTAAAGAGGTAAGATCGAATAGACTGCAAAAACAAAGAAATAATGATTTAATGGTCGAACACCGATATTGAAAGCTATGTAAGAGATTTGTAATTGGAAACTGTCTGTCTTTTACAGTACAACTATGATAAGAGCATTGTGGACAGTGGCACCACCAACCTTCGACTGCCTAGAAAGGTCTTCCAGGCTGCAGTCAAGGCTATTGAAGCAGCCTCTTCGGTCAGTCAATCCTTATTCTTAAAATAACCAGCATAACCCTCATTACCCTCTTATTGCTTTTGCTGCCCTAGACATTACTGACAAATAGTCGTCAACAATAATTTTAACGCACAAGCAGAGGCACAAGACTAGTTATATATATATATATATATATATATATATATATATATATATATATATATATATATATATACAGTCCCTGACATAAGTCTTGCTCGCTTGTGTACAATTGACCTGAAGTGCCGCTTTTTTAATCCCAACAGCTTTTGTAATAATTGTCATTGCAAAAAGAACTGTCAAAAAGTATTCTAATATTCACGCTTGGTAAGCCCATTGAGTCAATTTTTGCAAGACATAAGTGTTGTCGCCTTGTCATATAGCTTCACCTGTGACAAATATAGGATCTATTAGGTCTCAGGTGTGTAATAACAACACCCCCAGTACACTAGACCTTCACATCAACTGCAACTAGACACTCTCAAACATGCCTAAGATTCACCCGAGACTAAAGTTTGATTATCAAGAGGCTGAAGACCATCCCACTGTTGATGTGGCAGACACCTTCAATGTGTCTCAGCGTCAAGTACAGAGGATTAAAAAATCATTTGAAGACACTGGATATGTTTTTGACAGCCCAGGTCAGGCAGACCCCGAAAGCAACTGCTCGAGAGGACCGTTTGTTGGCTCGAATCCAGGCCGCCCATTTTCCACTGCAGCAGAGCCCACCACAACTGGTCCCCTGAAGTCCCTGTGTAGACCAGAACGGTTTGTCGATTCTGTCTCGAAATGGCCTCCATGGTTGAATCATGCCCAAAAGCCAGCACTAAACAAAAGACAATTGAAAAACCGTGTGGCATTTGCCAGGCCCACAGCCTCTAAAATGCGCGGGAGAATGGAAGAAAGTGGATTTTTTAGATGAATCTTCTGTTGAATTACACCACAGTTTCCGCAAATATTGCAGGAGTGCTACTGGAGCCCGCATGGATCCAAGATTCACCCAGAAAACAGTGAAGTTTGGTG
>NC_045735.1:7515371-7516428 GCF_008692095.1 Etheostoma spectabile | reverse complement strand
CATGGTCTGGGGTTACATCCAGTATGGGGGTGTGCGAGAGATCTGCAGGGTGGCGGGCAACATCAATAGTCTCAAATACCAAGAAATCTTAGCTACCTCTTATATACCCGACCATAAAAGAGGCCAAATTCTCCAGCAGGATGGTGCTCCATCGCATACTTCCATCTTCACTTCAAGTTCCTCAGGCGAAGAAGATCAAGATGCTCCAGGATTGGCCGGCCCAGTCCCCAGACATGAACATCATTGAGCATATGTGGGGTAGGATGAAAGAGGAAGCATGGAAGACCAAACCAAAGAATATTTGAGACTCTGGGAGGCATGGAAGACTGCTTTCCTAGCTATTCTGATGACTTCATCAAAATTGTATGAATCCTTGCCAAACCGCATGGATGCAGTCCTTCAGCCATGGAAGTCATACAAGATATTAAATTTGGACTCACAGCACCACTATTTAATTTGCTGACTATTTTAGTATTTGTAGTAATTTGTTCATTTATGAATAGCAACAAAACTTTTGTCTTGCCAAAATTTGACCTTTCTGTCTTGTTTAAATATAATCTTTTTTTAGTGAAACTAATTTATTTCAGTGCATTGAACATCATTTGGAGGGTTTTAGCTTTTCATATGAAGCTATTTCTTACACCAATTGATTAATTAAAAGTCAGGTTAATAGCAGGTGTTCCTACAAAATAGATAAGCGACAAGACTTTTGTCAGGGACTGTATATATATCTAAGGAATGCTCTCATCTTTGTATTACAGTAATGCAATGTAAGGCTTGGCGATACGGCCCAAATCTGCTATCCCAATATAGGTCATTTCATATGTAGATAACATGTACTCCATGATATAGCACGTATTCTTTTCTTCTTTTTAAAGGTCCCGTGGCATAAAAGTTTCACTTCATAAGTTTTTTTAACATTACTCCAAACTGCCTATGGCATATACTAAATGAAAATGAATACTAAATGAAAGCTCAGATGGGCCGATCTGGAATCTGGCTCCTAATGAGGTCATAAGGGGCAAGGTTACCTTCCCTTTCTCTGCTTTGCCCGCCC
>NC_045735.1:7507035-7515361 GCF_008692095.1 Etheostoma spectabile | reverse complement strand
GCCCACCCATGAGAGAGAGACATCATGGCTTTCAAATGAGCAAAGTGGCATACCCAGTACTACAAGTACTGAGTATTTTCTCAATTTGTTAATAAGAATTTTACTGCAAAAAAAAAATCATGACGTGCAAGGATCAGAATGCAAAGAGTTTTCCAGTTGATGTAAATATTGCCTTAATGCAGTTTGGCCACTCATTTTTCAACATTGCAATAGAAACCATATGGAAACATATATTTGATAGACGTTTTTATATCTTTTTGACTATTAATATTGTCCTATTACATACAGTATATGGTAACTTTAGCTTTCCTAACATGCAGCATTTGAAGAACATCAGACATGTTTTCAAGACATCTCAGGACCATTTGAGTTGAAGATTTTAAGTTTGCTTTAACTTCTGAAAAACCTTGTTTTATGGTTGTTGTTTTTTTCAATTACATACTATTGCAGTCAGAATCATACGTATAACGATTCGTATGTGAATCCTTTTTTTCCCCTGCACACCTATTGGATTATCTCAAGTCTCATGACCACTGTAAACCTGATTTGTAGTGAGCGGACCTGGGAAAGGAAAGAATGAATGTCCTCCTGACCCTGTTTTACAGACAGAACAGTTTCCCTCTGGGTTCTGGCTGGGGGAGCAGCTGGTATGTTGGCAGGCCGGCACTACACCCTGGCACATCTTCCCAGTCATCTCGCTCTACCTGATGAGTGAAAACCACAACCAGTCCTTCAGAATCTCCATCCTACCGCAGGTATTACACAATATCTCTTACTAAATGTGGTTTCATAGAGCTCACTCATGTTTTCAGATCTCAGCCTATAAGAAGTTTTGACATTTCCTTAAACGTTAAATAATTTGTCATTAATGAGTCATGGACATCCTCGGTAATTCTGAGTTGTTAGCTGGTTTTGCTGACTGTAATAAATGAATGCCATTTGTATTACCCTTTGCACTCCTACAGGAAGTCTGTCCTCAATAAATCATCCTTCAGCCATACTCTTTGAGGTAGTCTCAATAGAGGTACCATGAGAGGAAAAAAAAACAATGACCACATTTCAGAGAGAATTACCTTTGAATATATTTTCTAAAGCTTTTCATAAACCTCTGAAAAGTAATTAAACGGTTTTCATTCAGAGCTACTCAGAAAGGCCTTGATGGTGGTGGAATGAATTAGATTTGACGGTTAGATTTAGAAGCGAGGTTCAGTCCGTTATGTCTGTGGGAGGCCTATGACCTTGATGCCGACAGCAGAATGCTTGAGAAAAGTTTTTACTTTCATTGCCTTCTGTTGTAACTTCATTGGCAGGTACAACAGTAAGCCTACCCTACCCTAAGCATATTCAGTAAAATCGAAAGTCAAAGACACAAATGTACCAATGAACTAGAAGAATTGAGACTGATACTGTAATCACTGAGAGTTTAAGGAAACATATTAGGTGATATTGATAGTTTTAGAATTAAGACACAATATAAAAAGAAACATTAGAAAAGGATCCCTAATATGGTTATAAAGGATTGTGAAGGGACATGTAGGTACTGAGCATTTTACAAATGCTAAAACAAACAACTGTAATGACAGCATTGGCTTATAGTGGACAAGGACCACACTTCTTGGGACTGCCTTTTACCCCTTTTTGCAAGACACCAGACATGGCAATGGCATAATTAATAACAAAAAATAATTATTTGCATAAATGCTCTCAGTGCTGTTACCAGACAAAGTTCCAGAATGGAAGAGGGGAAGGAAGAGCATAATGCATTTCAATAGGAAAATGCTCAAACATTTAATGAAATATGTAAATATATATAGTTCCTTAAATAAAACCTACTCCCTTCTAAATCCCAGAACATTCCCTGGGTTTTTCTACAAAATATCTAATCAAATGAAAGTATACTTTAGGAAATGTAGCAAACAGGAAACATAACACTGGAGGTGTTAATATGTATCTTTAAAAGAAATCTATATATAATTTAACAGAATTTAAGTAAAAACTTCTCAAGGTCTGTGTTCTTTGCGCAAAGGCAATGAGGCTTATTTGCATAGCAAGTGCAAATAGTACAGGATCACTGAGCCACTATTTGTTTGGGAGTGCAGTTAGGGTGCATTTTCTGTTAGGGTACATTTACAGTTTCTTTTTGTCTTATTTGAACAGGTTTAACAGCCACAAAAGCTGTGCAATCCTTTTGTGAATTCCCCCTATTACATTAGGATGAGCAGAGCACTTGACAACGTTTTTGTTGGTGATATTCTGTGTCTGACTCTACTCCTTGATTTTTCTTTTTTGTTAATGCAGCAATACCTGCGGCCAGTAGAGGATGTAGCCTCCGCCCAGGAGGACTGCTACAAGTTTGCAGTGTCCCAGTCCAGCACTGGTACAGTGATGGGGGCTGTGATCATGGAAGGCTTCTATGTGGTCTTCGACCGAGAAAAGAAACGCATCGGCTTTGCCGTTAGCACTTGCCATGGTGAGAAGGAGAGGGTGTAGGGATGAGGAGGGAAGAGGGAGAAAGATAAGCATCAGTAATGTTTGATTGCACTGTATGTCATTGGAAAAGAAAAATAAATATGGATAGAAAGAAGTATTGGCATCATATGCAGGATACACCTTGAGGATATCTCACTTAAGACCCTAACTTATTTACAGTAATAGTAACATATCATCTGTTATCATGCGCTTTGTTTCACTCAAATACCTACAATCCCATTCTCCCATTATAGTGCATGATGAGTTTCGTACAGCCTCTGTGGAAGGCCCGTTCCATGGCGTCGACCTGGAGGACTGCGGCTACAACATCCCTCAGACGGACGAGTCCACTCTTATGACCATTGCCTACATTATGGCGGGAATCTGCGCACTCTTCATGCTGCCGCTGTGTCTCATGGTGTGCCAGTGGCGCTTCGCCCGCTGCCTCCACCCACAGGGGGACTTTGCTGACGACATATCGCTCCTTAAGTGAAGAAGAAGATGAAGGGGACAAAACGAATCGTAGAGACCTCCACTTGAAACACAGGGCAGGGATGGATTATGGTAAAATAGATGTTCATTGTTACAAACTGCTGGTGCTGTTAAAAGAGAACTTTTCAGGAATATAATATTTAAAGTATAAAAAATGCTGACCTACAGTGGATACACAGTGAACAGAGCATTCGAGGATAACTAGAGCCATTACTAACCTGAAGGACAAACAAGAGAAAGTTGGTGTCATCAGCGTCAACTTTGCCTGTTTAAGCTACCTATGCAGATCAGCATGGCAAGAGGTGGGAAAATGCAAAAATCAGCTTTTTGTCATAAATAGTGTAGAAATAGACCACAGAGTTGGATCAATTTGGAATTTTAATTAAAAGATATGTCTCTTAACAATGCAGAGCTCCACACAGTTTGGGATTTGGAGAAAATTAAAGAGTAAACCGATCATTTACAAACATGGCTAAATGAAGAAACTCACATGAGATGGGAATCCATCATTCAGTCGGACATGATATGCTATGGCAATTTGAACATATGAGCGTGTGGCATTTATAGATATAGTGTTTGTGGCTAATGAGTGAATGAAACAAGGTTGATATATGTGTGAGCATGCCTGTATGTGTGCACAGTTATATTGTAAGTGAAGAGTATACAGAAAGAGTGAATGAAAATGAACATACTTGTAAAAATTAAAATGAAACTACTGAGTATAAATAGCTTATACAGTATGAAATAACAATATTTTGCAAATGCCAGCAAAGAATTCTGCAACGCAAATTAACTAAGCATAAAGAGATTAATTTGATGAAATATCAGATTGTAACAGCATCTATTGCATAAAACCAGTAATGCTTAGTGTGAAACTGAGACTACTGAACACAGTCAATACCAGATGTCACTTTTTCTTCCTATATTGATAGCCTAAATGTATCTATTGTAAATAAAATGTGTGCGTTCCAGATCTTCTATTTGCATACACACACACACACATAAACACACACACACACACACAGACGCACACACATTGCTTATCCGACTGCTGCAGCCTCTGATGGATGATGATTTGCACATGTAACAACAAATAACATGTTATCAAACTTAGACTTAATAGGGCTTCAGGACTTCTTTCACAGATACAGAAACAGCATCACATCTTCCAATGGGGACCATATATGCTTGGACAAGGAAACCAGCCCAAAACATGTTACATACTAAAGAACACTATGTATGTCTACAAGGGACAGTTATTGTCTCTCAGCAAGCTGTAAATAGAACAAATCTCAGAACTGTATATTTATCTGTCAGGCGCTGGCAGCACTGTGGAATCAATAAAATACTTATTGTAACTGTAATTTGGTGTAATTTTCATTTCTTCACACAAAATCATAATTACAAAAAATGACTTACAGACTGACATCCAATATAGATGAATTTGACTAGTCTTATAATGAAAATGTACATCGATTCAATGTCTTCACCCATAATGTATGTGTAATGTTGGGAAATGATTTAGGAAATGAAAATACATAGTCTGAATGGCAAATACATAAGCTCTACAATAAAACACCGTCAAATGTAATTATTGGTGATATTAAGACCATTGTGGAGTTGTTTTCAATAAGTATTTTGCACACTGAGATCCTAGAATAATAAAACTTTAAGAACTGTGCATACCCAATTAAAGATGAAAGATCATTATTGGTGTATGTTTTGCTCTCCAATACAGAATTAGTCTAATCGAGCTGAATGAGCACCTCCATTTAAAATTACTTCTTCAAATTTTCAAACAATTTTAATTTATTTACTTTCATCTGTACTTCTTCTCAAAGATGGATTATTAATCATTGGTTTGTGATGATTTTAATAGCTGGGAATTTGTTTTAAAAAATATACATAATCAAAGCACAAAATCAACTGAAATGTATGGATATTTGACCGGGTCCTGCATAATAATTAAAAAAAAATTAACAAACTGTTTTTGTGGATGCTTTTCACGATCATTCAAGTAAACACACTCACGCACACACACACACACACACATACACACACATACACACACACAAAGCATTGGGCATTCACACAGCCTGGACAAGGTAGAAGAAGCAGCAGCAGCAATAGTAGGAGTGCTAATTCAGTTTATCATGTGTCTGACTAATGTTTTAGATATGTTATTATTTAATTGTTGAATATACATTAAAATGCTAAGATATCGCAGATAATACATACATACATAATATTAAAATATAAACGTTATAAAAATGACAAAAGAAATATGGATTTATATAACATTAGATTAATAAATAAACAGTCACAGAGAAGCAATGACTTCAAAAAAGAGAGGCGTTATGTAATCAAACAGCGAGATACATCACCACAAAACCTTCTGGGTATTTTTGCTGTATCATGTTTAGACCATGGATGTATAAAACCATAGACCCCATACATAGACCGGGTAGTTTGCATTTTATACATGTGCGGTACCCATGGGGCAGTTTTTGTTTTGTTTTTTGTTTTTACATTTTATTGACAAATACAATTTCTAGCATTCAGACACCGCAGTTCAAAAGATAAAATTATAGGAAGGAAATTGCATCTTATATAAGATCAAGTAACAACAGTAATAAAAAGTACAATCTAAACAAAACCATGAGACAGACATTGTATAAATAATAAAAGGAAATATGAAGGAAATAAAAATGTGACAGATTTGCAAACATGTATGTGTTGTGAAAACAGAAGTTCTTAATTAAATAGATTGGAGTATATATCATAAATAATTATAGGTTTTTTATTTGTTATCAATTTAGTACCCATAGGGCAGTACCACTGTGGAACCAATCAGGTCTGACGCAGTACGTTTGCGCAACAACTGTATGACGTAGTACGTTTGGCTTGGAACTTGTGTGTCACGGGAAATGATATGACAAGCTTAATGTGACACTCAGTCTCACAAAGGAACAGATGAAAAACGAATTTAGTGGAAAGGTAAGGTACCATTGTATAATCGCAATGAATCGCCATGGCTAACTTACTGGTTCAAACTGTCATATCTCACTAAAGAGCAGCAATATCAATTAGCGTCAGGATACTAGGTTAATATTAACGCTAGCTATGACAACAACAATGCCTCGGTTAGTTGAAACTCGAGTCCCACTCCCAAGTTTCTTTTTACTTTTATTCTGTTGTTGTTAGTTTATAGTCATACGCTTATGTTATTATAACTATAACGTTAGAGTCTCCCAGTCGCTGTCCGTTGAATTACTTAACTCATGCAGCTAGCTAGGTAGCTGACCTAACTTTAGCTGGCTTAACAAAAACTAAAGAATCAGCAAAATTCAAAGCTAGCTTAGCCTGCCAGAGAGCTAAACCGGTTTAACAGCATGTAATTGGACCATTACAAACGCTGAATTGAAGCAGCGGAATCTAAGCTAACGTTACTGTTGTCAAATTCAACGTTAAATGTTTGAAGGGGGACCTGTTAATAAATCTTCTATCATCACGTTTGTGATATGGATCCATTATGATGTGGTCAGACAGATGTGGCTAAAGAGCAGCTGGCAGGTGTTCGTTGTTTTGCTGAAAGGCAATTTGGGCGTGGGATGTGTTAAGTCGTATTTACAATACAATTCACTGTGTTAATTAAAACAGGAAAAACAAGATGCTTCCTTCGAAAGATCTAGTAAATCATGTTTTAATTCTACAGTAGCTCCTCCTGACTTGAAGTTGGGACGCTTAACTAGATGACCTTAGTGATCTTGTTATTTCCTTTTGAGTAGTAGTAGTAGTAGTAGTAGTAGTAGTAATACCTTTTTAGTATGCATAATTAGTGTCAGAGTCAGCTTTGTGTTATTATATACATTTGAATCTCAGGTAAAATAGTTAACTGAACTAAAGAGTATTGAATACTACCTGTAGTCAAGGCTGGATTACCATCTGGCAACAGGCAATTGCCTTGGGGCCTCAGGCTCACTGCTAGAAAGGTTTCTGGTAAACGTGCCAATGAATTGCACTGAAGAGACCTATATTGTGCTTACCTTTGTTTGTGTTTTCAATTAAATTGCTCCCTTTTAATTGAGAGACACCCACCCCACCATTTGCTTGCGTTCAGTTCTTTAATTTTCTAGCCTAACAGTGCTAATAGAATAGCATTCACCTGTAAAGGCCACTTCACAGTATTCCGTGCAGGACCACTGATGTAACCACAGAGTGTTAATCAAATGTGCTGCGGCCACAGCTCTCTGCACTGCCATCCAGTTGGTGCGATGCTGTGAATTTAATAAGTAGCTTCTGAATGCAACACACAGATGATGAGCAACCAGCAGCATATTGTCATTGCCTTCACAGCTAACAAGACCTTCTTTTCTCCCCGTCTGTCTATGTCTCCAGGTTGCTGTTCAGATGAGGAAGGCTCACTTGGTTGACCCTGTGTGTCACTTTCCGTTGCCATGGCAACATCCTATTTTCCCACATTCCTGTTCCTTATTTTTCTGTCCTCCTTCTTCCTCTTGCTTCTGACCCTCCTGCCTCCTGTTGCCCCATTGATTCCCCTTTCCGCCTCCTCTCCACCTTCACCTTGGCGGTCACTCTCCTGCGGCCTGGGTCAGTCCTGGGCCGTCCGGCTACACTCTGGCCCACACCATGAGGAAAAAGATGGTGAACAGAGCTCTGTGGACCTGGATGTGATAGCCAACATGGTACATTACTTCACGAACATCACACCAGTACTACTACTACTACTACTACTAGATACATGTTTTAATCTTTATCGAGGTAGTCTCTCTGTGAATTTTCCCAAAGCACACTGACTCAATTCTCTGTTCTGACATGTTTAAAATAAAACATAATTTAGGAGGGCTACAATATTTATGTTCTTTCTATGATTTATGTAAGTAAGTAACTAGGGCAATGGAGCACATCTGATATCTAATGGAATGTACTCACACTTCTTAGTACCAGTCAACATTCTTACAGCTGCAGACCATCGAAATGCCAGTTTACAAAGACTGGGGAAGGCCTGAATTAAGGGAGTTGCAATTGTCAAGTCTGGATGTAATGAATTACTTTTTCCATTTAATTCTGTAGGAGGATGTAGTTGCCTTAAAGTTGGAAATGGTTCTTAACTGGTATTAACTTGTAACTAACAACAACACTGACTTGTTTAACATGACAGAGAAACAAATTGCACATCCAAAACAAATGTCTCTGCAGGTACACTGGTAAAGGTTAGGTTTATTTAATAAATGTTAATGCTGCAATGCTGCAACAAGAGCATTGTGCAGAACTTTTCCTTTTTTTCCAAGATTATCATGACTGAGCTCAGAATCAAGTACCACCAAGGTTTTTTTTTTCAGGG
>NC_045735.1:7483839-7507025 GCF_008692095.1 Etheostoma spectabile | reverse complement strand
GGGGGAGTACTTTGGTATTGTTGTTTTCCTTACTTCAGCATTTTCTTTCTCCAACTATGCCACTGTCATTAAGGTTTTAAAACTCAGTATACTGTTTGTTTTCAGTTTTTTTTCTTCATGTTTAATGCTCCCCATATGTATCCTATTTTCTGCAGCAACCCCATTTCTCTGCAGGGAACAATGTTTCATCTCACCTGTTTTAAAGTTGCCTAGGTCAGGGAAAAAAATTGACCTAAAAATTGCCCACTTTTAGAAGTATTGTCAAAGTTTAATTTGTACTTATCATCAGTATTCTCTCTATCCCAGGTAGCAGAGCAGGCTGGGCTGAAAAACCAGGGTCAGGTTGGACAGCTAGAAGGCCACTACTTGCTGTGTTCTGTCAAGCCTGCATCTGCGGCTAGTATTTGGAGCAAGAGTGTCTGGCCTGGGGACGTCCTGGCCGCCCACCCTCATGTCCTATGGTACTCCCAGGAGAGAGTTCTGAGCCGTTCTAAGAGATCGATGGCCTTCAATGATCCCAACTACCCTAAACAGTGGCACCTGGTGAGAATCTAGACTATTGTGTATGTTGCTGTGACTCAGGAGGTAGTCCTTGAGCAAGACTTTGACTCTAAACCCCAAGTTGGTCCCGATGGGCAGGCCAGTGCTTTGCATAGCAGCTCCACCACCATCCATGAATGTGTGTGTGAATTGGAAAGGGCTTAATCCTGTAAGGTAGAAAAGTGCTATATTAATGCAGTCCACTTGCCATTTTTTACCAACTTGTTCACTCACTAGTTGCCTAGTAGTCAGACTTACCTTAGATCCGTGCCTAAAATGAACTTGACTTCATTGTTTGATCGTTTTTGTTTCAACATTAGCACTTTATGGAGAACCAGTCTTACAGGCAGCCAATAAGGAGCCTGTTTTACACCAACTTGTTCTTTTATCATTGACTTTACCTGTCAATAAGAGCTGGATGGAGTAAGTCAGAAATGTTTTTGCTAATCTCTTAGAAACATGTTAACACCAACATATAGGCCTGTTTGGAAACCAATATAGCCAGTAGCCATCAGGAGACTGTGACCCCATAAAAGTTCATCAAATGGGCTGTTGTAATGTAAGCTACAGGTCAATACTGTTATTTTTTTACCTATTGTTTCAGCCCCTTAGTATTTACATTTTTGCTAAATTGGCACCGTTAAAAGTCTGCTGACATAGCTTGCCACTCATGGATAATGATATCTTCTGGGAGTGTATGATATTAATTTGTTAATAACACCTCAATCAGGATGCAAAGTACAATACGAGTATATACAGTCACACCTGATATTTCCCATTTCCATTTAACAACGCATCCTGTATGCATAAAGGGCTTGGTGAAGTGGAATACACATGTGAGAGTTGTGGTAATTAATCATTATCGAAAGAGAGAAATGGTTTGTTTATCCACCCCATGATTTGGATACAGTTCCAAAATGAATGGACTCTTACAGAAAGTCAAACATGACCTCCTTGGCGGAAGTAATAATAATAACTTCTCTAAATATCAGACAACCTTATAGACATCTTAAAACAAGATAATAAAAAAGAATGGTGGTTAGTGTTAAGGTTTGGGGGAATAAAACAATTTAGGATTAGTGTTACATTACTTAATGTGCCACCTGGTTGCACAATGTGTTTCCTGTAGGTACAAAAACAGCAGACAACCAAAGTGCAATCCAAGTAAATACTCCATAGTGATACCTAGGCTAGTCAGTTCTGTCCAAAAAGTAGAGGTGGGAGAAGCCTGCACTTTTGGAACCCTCACCTCACTTTAACTTTGTTGACTTGCTTTTTAAATCCTGTACTTATTCTCCCCCTTATTATCCTTTTGTTACTCTTCTTGTTCTTGCAGCACAATTACCTTAATAAGGGTATGGACATCAATGTAACAGGGGTGTGGGAGCGCAACATCACTGGCCAAGGGGTCACAGTGGTGGTGGTAGATGACGGGGTGGAGCACACCCACCAGGACATCCAGCCTAACTATGTAAGTCAAAACTAACAGAACTGTGAGCTATTAGTCCTGCTGTCATGGCTAAACATTTTGCAATAAATGAAGGAAAGAAGCCATTTCAGTGATTGTGTTGTGAAAGTGTCTCTACTGCACCAAGTCTTCATATAATCACAACATTACCAGTAGATCGTAAACCAGACACTCATTGTTCAACGATCATTTCTCAACCCTCTCAGAGTGCAGAGGGCAGTTACGACCTAAACTCCAATGACCCCGACCCAATGCCTCACCCAGACATCCAAAGCGACAACCACCACGGTACACGATGTGCTGGAGAGATTGCAGCCGCTCCCAACAACAGCTTCTGTGCTGTTGGGGTGGCCTATGGCAGCAAGGTTGCAGGTACAGACAATTCTGAATTTGAAACTTGAATGTCCCAGTGTTAAGAATCACTCAGAAAGAAGCTAAGATTTTAGGTAAATGTATGGGCTGAAACATCTCTTGCTTGTTGTTGTTGTTGTTTGTGTTCAGGTATCAGAGTCTTGGACGGCCCGCTGACGGACAGCCTTGAGGCCATAGCGTTCAACAAGCACTACCAGGTCAACGACATCTACAGCTGCAGGTAACAAACACGTCTCTCTCTGGTCCTATTAGGGTTTTCCATTGTGAATATGGCTTTTATAAACCATAAAATACCACCGATGTCCATGTGTCTCTTGTTTCCACAAGCTTTTGTTTGCTCTCTTGCAATTCATTTATTAGCATTTTTTATGTCTGTATTTCCATGTATTTTTCTATGCCATAATATCATATTTTACAAGTCTTGCTGGGATTCTGATATAGACTCTTGTATCCTCTAGTTGGGGTCCAGATGATGACGGACACACTGTGGATGGACCCCATCCCCTAGGCAAGGTAAAAGAAAGACTGTTTGTGTGAAGTATTGATTTTGTCCTGCAGGGGGCAGTACACTGCAACAGCTCAATTACAGAGAAGTATGCATGAAGAAAGACCTTTAATCACAGCATGACTTTTTTTCCTCGACAGGCGGCGCTGCAGCACGGAGTGATTGCAGGCAGACAAGGTTTCGGCAGCATCTTTGTGGTTGCCAGTGGCAATGGAGGGCAATACGATGATAACTGCAACTTTGACGGCTATGCCAACTCCATCTACACCATAACAATCGGTAAGACACTCAGGCCCTCAGGCGTGTGTACACTTGTGTTTGGGGTGTGGACATGTGTGCATTGGGCCATAACTATAAATAATTAAATTTTGCAGGAGCAGTCGACGAGAAAGGCACGATGCCCTTCTATGCTGAAGAGTGTGCGTCAATGCTGGCTGTCACTTTCAGCAGCGGGGGAAGCAAGCGGAGGAGCATTGTAGGTCTTACTGGAAAACACACACACACACACACACACACACACACACACACACGCACAAAGGATGACGAGACCAGAGAACGGAGAATAGATGAGTAATTTCATAAGAAACCGGAAAGCAGGGAGTCATTTATGAGCTACTTGAAGGTGGACAAAATCTTGTAAAAGCACAGCTCCACATAAGGAGGAGCAGAAACTATTTTCATCTGAAACAATGACGGCTGATGACAGCAGTAAGGGCCCATCAAAGGCACTGACCTTTATTTCCCACTGTTTGCGGGTGTCACCATGGCAACAGTTTGGCCCAGGGATGTCAGCGCATGGGGGAGAAGAGTTTAGCCAGGATTGTCTCTCTCTGGAGAAGACTGATCCACCACTGACCACAGCATACTCACAGCCCAAGTGCTTACCACACACTGCCCACTGTAATTATTCTGAAGAACCCATTTAGTCTCCCAAGAACAGCTGCCTTCACAAATGCATCACAGTGTTTTGAGTCTGACAGTGTAGCTGATGGCAGCTTGTGCGCCTAATTTTTCAAATTATTCTGCTAATTTATTGACTTCATTCTACTCATACTGATTCATCAATTATTCTGGATTTATGTAAGGCCTGAGAAATAGCTGTGGCTAACCAAAAGATGACACAGGATTATATATTCTAGATTCAGCCATTTACCTTAAGAGAATCAGGGTTTCTTGTTGAATATAAAGTCGCATGTGGAAATTATTAACACAAATGCGTTAAATGTTGTTGAGTTACAGAACAATGCCTTTTTTTAAAAAGAAGTCCCAGGGAACCTGCCAACAGGTCCTTTTTTTAGTAATATCCCCAACGACAACCACATGCCGAGAATAAAAAACAACACACCTTCAACGTTCTGCATGTGTTGCATTAGGTCACGGCAGTTTCCTGCAGCGTCGCTATGGCGACCAGCCATGCTCGCCTCACGCATGAGGCTGTACTAAATGCGAAATGCAAAAAGGAGGACGGGGAGCCGACCTAAGTAGAGCTGGTACCAGCAGCGAGTATCGGACTATAATAGGCAAAAAACAAAAGAACCATACATACAGTATATTACGCAAATGTTTTATTGACTGTCAGTTATAAACAATGAGCATAGTGTTAGTAAAACGTATTTTAAAAACAGAGAAGAAAATCCTATCCAAATGTCAAATGTACTTAGAGTTGTGAAAAGAGGTACTTTTTGGTGATCTGTTGGATTATTTGTATTATGGTAGTGAAATATTACCACATACTTCTGAGAATAGTACTAAAGCGTCAGAAAAAAACTGTATCTTGGTCCTTAGGGCTTTAAAGGACTGTCATACATTCCTCATTTATTCCATCAACTGTACACAAACAGCGCTGAACTCTGGTCTCCTGCAGTAAATATGTCTCTAGGACACTGGCGCCTGATGAAGTGTTCTTTGCTAGCTGTTAGTGTAGGTGGAGAACCTTCCTGCTCAAGGATAGTTTGTGTTGAATATAAAGGGTTAAAAAAGGTCTGTGCATACTTGCATATGTGAGTGCTACTTTGTTTGACCTGCTGCCAGAGCTGTTTGCACTTTGTTTGTACTGTGCATGAATTACCATGGTTGTATCCTCCCCACCCAGCCCATCTATCTTTCCCCGCAGGTGACGTCAGATTGGTCGATGCGGAAGGGGACAGGCTGTACAGATGGCCACACCGGCACGTCTGCCGCCGCCCCCCTGGCGGCCGGAATGGTGGCCCTCATGCTGCAGGTCCGTCCCTGTCTCAGTTGGAGGGACGTGCAGCACATCATTACCTTTACCGCCACCAAGGTAAGCCAGATGAAACGTTGCAGCAGAGAAACAAAGCAAAGTAACTGCAACTTTACCAAAATGAAGACTAAAATACATAACCATGTTGGTACAAACATTTACCTGCCAAGTGTTGAATAGCCCTCTGAGGTTCACTCGCCAAACAGAAAATTTAGTTTAAGTGTTCATTTTGGACCCTGCCAGCATCTCTAAAGATCATTAATACAAATTATTAGTAAATTGTTGCATTAAAAACAAAAAAGTAAACTTTGTGTGTGTGTGTCTATATTTGTTATAACAGTGTGATAACAGTGCAGACTGGAGGGTGAACGGAGCTGGTTTTCACCACAGCCACCAGCATGGCTTTGGTCTGCTCAATGCTTGGAGACTTGTCAATGCTGCCAAGGTACATGCATAAATTATACACACGCAGACTGCAACCAACAGCTATTTTCACGTTGAATTAATTTAAACGTGAAAATCGAAGTGACCACAGGAACCCTAAGTTTCTTCTCTTCTCTCTCAGGTATGGGAGTCAGTGCCGTTTCTCGTGTCATATCAGAGCTCAGTTATAAAGGAGGAAGAGCCCATCTCAATTTATTCCAACGAGCTGATCCGCATCTGGAAAGGTACCTCTGTCTGCTCCTCTCTCACTCTCTCAGCTCTCTATTGGACAGCTGCCTGTAGAGTTTACATTCTGTGCTATGTACTTGACTCCCTTCCTCCCTCCCTCTCTCTCTCTCTCCCTGTCTGCCTATTCCTCCGCCAGTCTGCCTTTCCATATTAGGTAATGTTCTCTTGTTTGTGAGTTTCTGCGTCCACATTGAATTACTGGGGGAGATTTTTCCAGGTTGCCTCCAATCCCCCCCCCCCCATACTTTTTTTCTTATTTTTTTTCCCAATTTGTTTTTGTACTTTAAAACTTTCCCTAATCCAGTAGCTTTTGTCCCTTTTTTGCACTTCTCATTGTTCTGATTCTGTCATATTTGACTGTATGTGTGTGTGTGCGCGCGTTCGTGTGCGTGTGTGCATGCGTGATCTGTCTCTTTCCCCCCTCACACACATTTTCACACATTCTCATGGTGACCTCATTGTTGTAGAAACTTTTCCTTCTCCCTAGTCTCTTTTTCTCTCCTTGCTCAAACTGTGTGCGTGCGTGCGTGCGTGCGTGTGTGTGTGTGTGCATTCTCATGAAACAGGACTTTCTACACGTTTTGCCATTTAATCTGTCTGCCTGTCACACTACTCAGCAGTGTTTGTTGTTGTAGTTTCTATGTGTTTTGGCTGCCTTATTGGCTAATGCACTGCCCCTTAAGCATTTCAGCTGCTGGCAACCATGTGAACACAGTCACTGCGAATGGGTGTTTGTGTGTTTATACATGCGCCCGGTGACTGGCTTTGTCCTAATAATAAAAACCCGTCACATCCCCTCGGTACTCTCAATCCACCTCAGGGTGAAATGTGTTAAGTTGTTTTAATAAATTATGTTGTGCGTGTGCGTATGTGTGTGCGTTCTGGGTTTTTCGGAAGTATAGGTAAAAAATACTGCAATTAAAAATAAGTTCCTCAAAAATGTGACATGTTCAGCCCTTATCTGGAATTTGTTCTGAAAAAGGGAAAGAACATGAGAGAGGACAAAATGTACATCTACAGTGAGCACTAAATCTTTCCATCCATGTTGTCAATGCATGCTTGAAGTTATGGTACCATATAAAAATTGATTGGATCTTTGTGCATTTTGGCATATTTGTACATATCTTTTTTTCTTCTTGTTGTGTTTTTCCTCTTTCAGTCTTAAAATGACAGTAATTTGAAACTGCTGCATGCGACCACATTTTTAAGGTGGATGATTATTAATTTGAACCTTGGACAGCTCAAGTAATACAAAATCATTAAAACATGTCAGCCTTTCTCTGATGCAGAGTTTAATGTGGTCTGTAAGACCCCCAGGCATCAACTTTCCGTGCCTTTCAGTAAATTCTAAGAGTCATCATTAGTAGCAGTAGTGCAGAGCTTATAGTATTTTCCAGCATATTGCCCCAAGATATGTCTTTATTCTCTCATCTCTGATCCTAGACAGGTTCTTCTGTTGCTTGGACAATAGTTTGGAGTATATTACTGATACCATCCCCCCACAGGGATGAATGTTTATCCAGTGGATATTTTCTTACTTTAAAAACTCTGGATACAAATTCTACCACAATGGTGCAAATGTGAGAAAACGTATTGAATACATGACTTTTAATCATGAGTTTTCAACATGCATACTAAGCTCCACATACAACCATAGTGTTTTGTTATGGCACAGCATCAGTGTTAGAAATGCATCCCCACCAAATCCTTTTCTTTCCCCTTGTCTATCTCTATTTCTGTTCTTTATTTGATATTTCACTTATCTTTTCTCAATCCCGGCCCTCTTTCCTTTTCCTCTTCCACTCCACACTCAGCATCTACTAATTTCACATTCACTGGACTCACCCTCTCTTGTCCATTTTTCTTCAACTCCTGAGCAGCTCTCCCCTCCCTCTTTCTCTACATCTGTCCCCTGACTCTTTCATTCCACACCTCTGTTTACACT
Organism: Etheostoma spectabile; assembly: GCF_008692095.1. Taxonomy (NCBI): domain Eukaryota; kingdom Metazoa; phylum Chordata; class Actinopteri; order Perciformes; family Percidae; genus Etheostoma; species Etheostoma spectabile. Next base: position 7,499,302 of record NC_045735.1, on the reverse strand, counting down.
CCTTGCTCCCTGGTCACTTTGCAACCCTCCCTGCCCTGAGGTTGTGTGCAGCCCTACATGGTCAGAGAGCACCACGGCTCATTAGTCGTCAGAACCCGGGAAATACCAGGAAATTACCAAACACTTGCAGTGGGAGGGCGGAAGGTGGTCAGGAAGACTGACTGATATTTCAAGGAAAGTAGAGAAAAATACCCGGTCACATTAGTATGTGTACTTGAGTCGTGTAACACACATGTAGTCGTGTAAAAGTAAGATGAGTGTAACAAATTAAGTTCTTCAGTGTTTTCTTTAGAATTAATTTTAGTAGTGGGGGCAAGTCTGTCCAAACAACAACGTTTCCAAATGTTTGATATCGGGACGATGAGCTGACAGAACTGACATGTTGAACGTTATTCAATTAGAACGGACCCACCGCAGTGAGGTTTTTTGGTGAAGCTGTTCCACTCGGGAAAAAACAAACGTTTTGAAAAAAATCTACATCAACACAACAGTGTGTGGATTTAAACTGGCTGGCCCAATAACCTCTGAATAGTTGTACTTGTTGTTAAATTGCAATGTGAGCGGCAGCCAAAGATGGGGTGCATTATGTTGGCAGGATAATTTAAAAGGCAACTGCGACTACAGTGTGCGTCTGCCCTATTTCTGATACTGTGGCGGCAAAATTTTTTATTTTTATTTTTTTATTATTTTTTTTATTTTAAATACATGAATAAATAACTAAATAAATATGCCTTTGAAATACATCATGATGTAAATAAATGAGGCAATAAATACATAAACAATGAAATAAAGGTTAAATATATTAAAAAGTTTTACTTTAATTATTTCATGGTACTTTTATTTCATAAGTACACAGTTATTTATTTCAAGAGACTTTTATTTCATAAATCCACATTTATTTCCGTGAACTTTTATTTCTTAATGCCACATTTATTTATTTCACTCTCTATTTACTGCCAGTTCTTGAATGCAAATCAGGGGGCGTGGTTATCTCACGTTCAGAACAGAGCCGGCAAAAAAAAGGCTTGCTAAGTGAGAGTGCACCGCGAGCGGCCGGTCTATGGTCGTGGTGCACTCTCACATAGCAAGTATTTGTAGCATGTGTTTATGTATTCATTAATTTATTTATGTTTTTGTTAATTTATTTATTATTTAATAAAACGGCATTCCATAAGATGTTGCTACGGTGGGCTGCCACTACAAAGTCAACATAGAAGAAACACTGTTCTTATAGTATCATATTTTAACTATAACCTGTTTTTTTAATGATAATTGTTATTGTGTGATCAATACAGTTTTGTCTTATTACTCTGAATACATTTCTTAAATGGTATTTGCAGGTCATTATAAGTCTTAAATTTAAACCTACGTAGTGTGTATGTTACTAGGGAGTTCATCATCTCATAATAGACAAGCATCACTTTCAGCAAAAACTTAAATGAATTAATACTTTTTAATTGGTTGATCCATCCATCCATTTTATGTTTCTCATCTTGGACCAGGTCCCATTACTTAAATTAATATATATTTATGGAATTATTATAAGAAGTGATTTAACAAATAATTCCCGACCATAACATTCATAACATCCCTACTGGTTGTGGTAGATTGTTAGACAGATATTACATTTCATTCTATGCATGATTAAAGGTCTCTACCATGCTTAAATGTAACTTGTGACTGCATAATTATGTTTTCACATATTATAACGTTTGTTATCATGAACGGTCAAATGTTTCCATATACAGGCCCATGACTACGCTCATCAATCCAAGAAATTGTCTTTCTCACACACACACACACACACACACACACACACACACACACACACACACACACACACACACACACACACACACACACACACACACACACACACACACACACACACACACACACACACACACTCTCTCTCTCTCTAAGCTGCTCTCTCCTCTCCCTTAGTCTCTGCAGCTGAACTGAGACAGTCTGGAATGGAGACACTAGAACATGTGGCTGTTACCATTACATTAACCCACCCTTGCCGTGGCAACGTGGAGATTGTGTTGGTCTGCCCCAGCGGTATGACATCAGTCATTGGGGCGCGCCGGGCCATCGATAGGTACAAACCCATGCATTGGTATCTTTTTGAAAACAGTCAAATTGTGTGCAAAGTGTAATCAGTGTCTCAATTAAATAATGAATTAGGTAGTATAGACAAGCAAGACAATCAGCAATGATCATATACTATAACAGTACCTCAGATGTATAGTGATATGACTGCAGTCTAATTAAGTCTGTCTGTGTTTTGCAAACAGAGACTCAGCAGGCTACCAGGACTGGACTTTCTCCACTGTGCGCTGCTGGGGAGAGAGCGCTAAAGGCCTGTACACCCTCAAGATATCTGACCACAGTAAGACACTGCTCTCACACCGACTCAAACACTATGTGGTGTCAGCATTTGGAATGTTTTTTCAGGAGTGGAAACTTTCTGTCTCTTGTATGGTAGTCATTATTTATGTTGTTTGAGTACAGTACCTATCCTGCCACACTGACCGTTCTCTGTGCTCCTGTAGAGGAGAAATCACTTGAGAAGTGTGCCGCTGCGGGAGTGTTGAAGAAGTCGCAGTTGACCTTGTATGGTTCCTCAATGAGCTCCAGCGAGGTCCAGGACAGACGGAGGTAAGACCTCGCTGCCAGTGTTGAGATCATCTGTTGTTGAGTGCCCGTTTTGATATTGGATTTGTGTTTTATTCGCATTTTAATTATTTGTAGCAGTTTTTAAATTTTTAGTTAGTTTTTAGTTGTTTTTAGAAATATAATATATTAGTAGTTTTTCATCCTCATTTCTGAATTGATTCAAATACATGTCACCTTGACTGGCTCAGTGTTTTGACTGATATGAAAGCTTGAAAGATGTTTTGCGTGTTGATTGGCTGTGCATTGATTTATTGATTGACAGGCTGGTGGAGGAGGCTATGAGTGGCAAGTATCTGGATAGCAGCTTCTCTTTGCCCTGCCCTCCAGGCCTGGACATCCCTCCAGAGATCATCAGCCCCTTCACCTCCAACAGCCTCAAGGTGTCTCTCTGTCCTCTCTGTTTTTCTTGGGCTTTTTTGTCTACTCTTATCTAATGTATATTGGAACCCAGACTGCCAATACCTTAAGAAGATCAACATTAAAGGGATTTTTCCATTTCTAGGCAATTCAAAAATGTTCTACTCATTCAGAGTAAACAAAGCTAAAGTATGATTTTTTTTTTTTATATGTAGCTGTATGCAGTATGGAGGACTGCTGCATGGAGGTTTTAGCCTACTTAAGCTCAATTACAGGGTACTTTGGACTTGTCAGCCTAACATTACTTTTTTTCAACAGATGCTTTAGTAAGAACAGAAACATTCCTGGCCAGTTTAAAACAGCTGTTGATGATCTCTCACTTGCCTTAAACTAAACAAACTTATTGGATCGGTGGGAAATGAGGGAAAGATGCGTCTAGCAGGAAATTCTGCCTGCCAGTTACTATTTGTGGTGAAAAAAATAATAATTCTCACCTTAACACAGGAAGGGGATCTGAAATCCGACATTAATGACTGTGTTAAAAAATGCTATGTTAATTGCAAAATTTGCACCATCCATGCATCTTTGCAGACGTATTAATGTGTATTTGCTTTTAGCGAAGATGCTAATTAATTCCATAGACATCCAGTAATAGATCCCATCTATGCAGCCAAACCAGGAAGGATACTAACACTAAGGTCACGGAGTGGCTGTTTGTATGCATTCTTGCTTTTTGGCTTCTTCTTCATCCACGCATGCATCCGTCAATGATTTGTAGAACCCAGTGCCTCTGCTTTTGTGATTTACCTCCTCTTTCTATCTATCTCTCTCTCTCCTTTTGTCCTCACCTCCAGTTTCTGCTGTTGCTGGGCTGCTTTGCTCTTTTCTGGTCCCTCTACTACACCCTGGAAGTAACACTTGCCCACCTGGACCTCAGGGGCCTTCTGGGAGGTCACCGGGCCAGGAGAGGGCACCGAGGGAGAGGAGTGGAGGAGGCGGTTGAGGAGGAGGATGGAGAGGAAGATGAGCGGGACTCAGTGGTGGAGTTGCAAACAGTGTTGGACTTTGAGACCAAAGCGCCGCTTTTAAATGGAGAGCGGCTGGCAACATAGTACTGAGACAGATGAAGACTTTTTACTGTCTATGCTCATGGGATGTCTCAGGCTTCCACTCTCTCCACCCCACCCACCCAGCCTCCAGTCAACCTTATCTGTGGTGGGGGGGGGGTCATAGTGCAGACTGAAGAGTGGACTCTTTTCTCCTTTACTGTCTGCACTACCAACATTCCATTTATTAAAGTAGGTGTGTGTGTGTGTGTGTGTGTGTGTGTGTGTGTGTGTGTGTGTGTGTGTGTGTGTGTGTGTGTGTGTGTGTGTGTGTGTGTGTGTGTGTGTGTGTGTGTGTGTGTGTGTGTGTGTGTGTGTGTGTGTGTGTGTGTGTGTGTGTGTGTGTGTGTGTGTGTGTGTGTGTGTGCGCGACATGAGATGGTGTGCTTGTTATGGGCACGCTCTTCGATGAAAAAGTGATCTTGAGGTTCTAAGAGAGAATGATGTATTTTCTGAGGGTTTATTTGGTTTGTCTGGGGGTTATCAACCAACTACTGATTAAAACTTGAAGTGGGATTTTCAAGTGTGGGATTTGTATATGTATTTTTTTATGAAGTGTAATATATATGCAATATGTGCCTGCTGTACAGATATATATTAAGTGTGTTTATTGATTTTATACAATACAAAAAGTTCTAATTTTTTAATGGAAAGAAGTGTTTGGAGTGAAGTTGAAAGTTGCGTTTTGCTGTTGAAGTCACAGGTGATCTGAAGGATAATAAAAGACTTGACAGAATATCCTGGTTTTTGAAACGGTTACACACAAAATCACATTCACACATGTGCCTTATGTGCCACCTTGCTTCAGATATAAAATCCCCAAAGTGGCATAACTGCCAGGAGGCAGACATTTACAAAAGTTAAAAGAAAAGGTTCACATTTTGTCAAGTCTGTTAAAACTATGGTAACATGCCCACATGAACATCAAGAGTTATTTTTTGCTGGAGTTACTGCTGTCTGTGACGAGATCTCTTCTTAGCACAACTCCACTGATTGAGATGCAATTTTGCACAAACACTGCGCTGTGGAGTTTTTCCATAATTTCTTTCCATAAAGTTTGTTCTAAGACACACCTGAAAAAAATGATAATTTGAAATATTGGTAGTAAAACAAAGTTCCAGTAAATCGTTGTACTAATTTTTGTATATCCTGGAATGGTCAAACAGAATTAATAATTCAGAATCACAAAGTCAATTCAGAAATGTTTTTCATATTATTTAAAGACAATGTACAAAAATATTGGCACTGATACAGCAGGCGTAGCAATTTGGGGAGTGGTAGGAAGGAACCATAAACAAGGAACAATACTGTAAATGGACTGATGTACTGGTCCGCCACAGGTTGTGTCACCACTCAAATTAGAAAGAACATCCCTTTTGTAAATTACATAAAAAGATTGATATTTGTGTTAGAATCCAGAACCAAAATTGCTGTGTATCAGAGATGAGACATTGGTCAGTTATTTGTAAAAGCAGGGTTTTTTCATATTAGGTAGGAAAAACTCAACTTTTTGCACATCATATTGTTGTTTTGGTCATTTCTAAGGTTCAAACATTCAGTTGTACTGGTCCTGACTGCAGTGGTAGGGTCTAAGCATGGTGAGCTCTGTGATGATCACCAGTGCAAGTATACGTAAGGGGGCTCAGGGCAAGTTCAAAGACCAGGAAGTAGGGGGTACTTGTTAGAAAGAAGCAAATTTCTAAAGCAGAAAATGTTTTACGTTGAAAGAGGAGTGGTAGTTGACCGCTTACAGGCTCTAAGAAGGTGCAAGGGGCTGAAGAGGTTTTGGGTATCTGTGATTCAGTGATTTTACAGGATCTGTCGAGCTCTTCCATAGCTCATGCCCTCCTGACTGGCTCCCTTATTGGTCCCCATCTGTAGGCCAATCACATTTTTGCCAGCCTTCAGCTGGTCTTCGCTGAAGTCTCGCTTGTTCTCCTGAGATTTCCTGCAACCCATCATTGAAAATGTCACTAAATTTGGAGAACTTAACTGCAATGTTCTCTGAATACTTATTTTTATCGGAATAAGTTAAATAAAGCAGTTGACATTTCATGTATTTAGACTCACTTGAAGAACCAGTTTGGGTCGCCACTGTATGTGCCTTCATCCTTAGTGACGGCCAAGCTGCCCAGAGCGGACAGGGTCCTCTGCACTGCCGCCAGGTCTTTAGCTGTCCCCCCACACACACACAAACACACACAGCTAGGATTATTTACCATAGTAACCATCACACTATGATGTTTCTATTCACACAACCAAAGTGATTACACCCAAGACAAATCGTGTCTTCTAGCATTAAATGTTTGCATTAAATGTTTACCGAGGAATGAAGACCATGAAACCCATCTCACCTTCCCAAAGGTCCACAGTCTGGAACATGTCAGTCTTAGTGACGCCATACTTCTCGGCAGCGTTGAGAAACTGGGAGATCTGCTCCATCTGTTTGAAGGCCATGGATGAGCTCTGGATCTTCTTCACGGGTTTCTCTCCGGGGAACAGACTGTTAATCAGTTCACTCAAAACCTGGTGAGACCAGTTGGAGGGACATAGGATGGAGTGTATGGGAAGAGAAGAGGGAGAAAGGAAGGAGAGGCACAAATAAACATCATTAACCTTAGGAAATCTTAACAGCTAGATAAAAAATAAGTAATCAAACAAGTGTGTTGAACTCACACATCCGTCTTTCAGCCAGGCCTGGAAGCCCATTTTGCCTGCCTCTGGCTTTCCCACACCGGAGCCACACTGACGACTGATCCACTCCACCAGGATCTGCTCCAGCTCAGGGTCGTACTTGCTGTCGATCTTGTCCTGAACCGCCCGGCTCAAGCCAAAGGATGGACCCTTGTTAGCCATGCCGACTCCCTGAGAATGTGAAATGGAGGGTGGAAAGATTGAAAAGATTGAGAAGAAGAGGTGAATTGAGAAGATGGATTATACAGTAGAGGTGGATGGGTGAGCGAGGCAGTGTGGGAAAGGAGACAGGGATGAAGTAAAGGAGAGAGAAAAAATATGTTATTTTTTATAGTTATCTCTGGAAAAAGTATGAATTCGAAGTAACTGTGATAATGGGAAGTTGAATTTTTACTGGTATTATCCTGACAAATTACAGCAGACTGTGTATCCATGACAATTCCATTATGCCTACCTTTTAGTCCAAAATTGTTGTTTTTAGGTGGCAAACAATATTTTACGTACACATTGCAGTCAAACTTGGATGTAGCCTGTATGCACAAACATGCACAGGTGTGGGAATAATCTAGAGGAAGGCATTTGCTTTCAAACGCACTGGTTCCATACATATATTTACATATTGTGCTGTATATTACATACACCAAAGCGTGTAAAAAAAAAAGCGTGTATGTAAGCGAAAATGGCCAGCACTTAACTTCTTAACAGCGTTGTGTCTCCTAATACACACCATTTAGCCCTATCAGGACCTGCTCTGTCCGAGGCAAAGTGGTGTGCAATGGGAGCTTCTTATCAGGCAGCTTTTTTTGCATGTATTATCCTATTACACACACACACACACACACACACACACACACACACACACACACACTATCTCTCTCTCTCTCTCTCTCTCTCTCTCTCTCTCGGTCTTGCTCTCTCTTTCAACACATAAGTATATCATTGCCAGCACTTTTTTGCCTCTTATTGCCTTTGGGCCAGCAGCCAAGTGCAAACCCATATCAAAGTGCTGTCTGCACTGTCCAACCTTTGTTGCCATCTTGATGTCAGGCCACTTCAACTTCCTTTTCCTAGGGAGGTTCAAAGTTCAAATGTTAAAGGTTAAACCCAGGAATTGACTGGAGGAGGCTCATCCTTGGCACAGGATGGGAAATGTTGTAACCAAGGGCAACAACAAACCTCAGTGTATGAATAATATGCAATCATTTCCTGTGTTGCTGGGTACATGCAGTCTTTTGCACTGGTCAGAAGACTTTTCCACTGGCTGTAGTATTCGGTGACAGAATGTCAAGATCGGCCAAGACTGGACTGAAGTAAGTCTTTTTAAATGAATCTGTCTACTATATTGCCAATATGCACACCAAGCGGATACACAGACAGAGATGAAAAGTAACAAGTAATGTAGCCAAAATTCAAGTTTGTTTTTCTCCTCCTTCTATACTTCACCTAACTTCTTTCTTTTCTCTTTCTCCATTGTTCCCTTGCATCCTCCCTTCCTTCCTCTTTTCCATGTAATTCATCTTGAACTGATCTGAGGGCATAGCCTACTGTAGATGGAAAGGTTTCATCAGACCTACAATATTGCAAGCTAAGTTGTGAACAAAATGCTGGCGTGTTCTATCCTTTTAAACTAATATGACAAACTTGCTAGCACGAAGTTACCTACATATCCAACAGACAGAAGCAACATTATAGTTAATCTGGAATTTTTGTTTGTGTCCACCTGGTAAAACCAGGTCTAATAGCCCTCAGGATAGTATCTGGCATAATAGCTGTTAAATGCTCCACTGTGTTCACCAGCTAGCCTCTAACTTTGTGTGTCTGCTGTAGTGTGTTTTTCAGAGCATTCTGGGGCCGGAGATGATCTGATGAGAATGATGGGAATGAACCAAAGTAGTAAAGAGTTGGGTCATAACACAAATAGCTGAAAGACCCTCAAATTACCTATGACCTGTATAGTTGATGTACGCTCAATGACAATAATATTGATGACAATAAGTAAAGTCACATTTTTAATCTGGGATTTAGGAGTAGTGGATTATTTTTGCCTTGTGGTAATGGTTAAGAAAGCATTTGTAGCTTGTATGTGTTCCACCACTGCAACTAGATATACTACATGTCTGCACAATAGAGTCTGCATGCCAATGGCATTAATGAATTCCTGCCCAGAGTGTTTCCAACCCTATTTAATGTTCTTGTGGTGCTTTTCCACGCCGCAAGAAACCAAACACACATGCTGGGCAACATGCTCTCTTACATACAACCACAAGTTCAGATACTATATTTAATCTTCATCTGTCTGCCTTTCGCTCTTACTGTTCTGGTACACACACTCATGCATCTTGGTATTCCTACTGACATGCCTCATCATACAATCATTATAACAGAGCAATGTTTGTCTGGTATCCAGTTAACTTGTCTTTTTTCCATTGGCTTCTAGTTCACTGACTCTGACACTCACTGATGTCTGAGTTCTGATTCTGTTCCTAGCCTCTCATAGTAAACTACTCCCTGGACCACAATTGCAAATCACACACACTACACTCTTTGTAGGGGAATAAATAGAAGTTGTTCACCACATTGTGCACTCAATGACTTCTCATGTCTTATGAAGAGAAGAGAAGCACTATTTTCTTTAGTTCTGCATCGTCTGTATGTGTGCATTGCATGACAACCATGCAAACATCACATAATAGTCTAAGAGGTCAAATGAGTCCGTTAGGGCCTGTCCTCTATTTCTGGTATTTATGTGTATCTAGGGACTTGTTGTTATCCTTGGAACCCAGCCCAGGTCCAATAACTCAGTATGATCTGCTAAACAAGCTTCTGTGCTGTCTGGCTGCTTTTCTTTAATATTTAAGGCAGTGTTCACTTTACATAGTATATAAAAACATTTGAATTAGCTGCTAGTACAATTACTACTGGTATTAGCACAAAAGCCACCTCTTCTACTGTTACTGCTGTTCCAACTTGTGCTGCTGCAATGACAACATTTACTACCACAATAGAATCAAACCAATCATGCAGAACATCTATCTATACTATAAATCACTTGTCTAGCCATGTACTAGTACTGCTGTTTGTAGTATTAATTATTTATTTACTGATAGTAATCATAACACTGTGCAGGAGAAAAGAAGTATCACTATGTAAGTCATTAAATGTTTCTAAGATTCAATGAAAAAAGTGTGAAATAAAATAAAAGTAATGACTTTAAATATGAATAATTTACTACAAAAAGGAAAATATGGAGATAAAGTTAAAAAAAAGCCTAGAAAGTTCCTTTAAGACATCCCAAAGTACCTCATCCCACAAACATGACTTCATTACCACCGTCCCTCCATCTCTCTCAGTTGTGTTTTTCCTGCTCTGTTTCTCTATTACCATGGTAAATCCACCTAATGCCAGAACAGGAAACCAGTGGGAGGGCTGTGGCAACTGTGGCAGACTAAGAGGATATGGCGTCATGCGGCCTCGCCTCTTTTACAGTTCATTAGCTAACCACCATATAATGACTTGTTCGCTGTAATTATTCTATCATCGAGGCCAGGGATAGTTCTAAAGCAGCTATAAAGCTTGGCTAGATTAAGTACCAATCATCAGTGTGGATGTCATTGGAGTCCTCTGGAACTCCCTGTTAGCTGATGTACAGTACAGTAGACAACAGGCTCAGGCCTCTTTTGTTACATGGCTCTGGTTTTTGCCAGCTCCACAGAATTTGGTGCTTTGCTTAGACATGCCAGACTGTCATGAGCACTGAAAGCATTTGCTGACAATGCTGCCAAGACCCTCTATGGTTCTGATTATTCTGACAAACTTTATTGCTGCTGTGTGTCTAAGCCCATGCATTTTAACTGACTCTGAAGTGTAAATAGTGTTGTCCAATTCAGCTCAGTGCCAGAGCCCCTGCACTGTTAACACGGATGTGGTTAGTTCCCGGCCTTACATTGTCCTGCTGTGTTTTTGTGTTGCCCCAGGATTGGCAGTGGAGATAGTGTTATCTGCTCCTGTTGCTGCTGCTTAGAAGCTATGCAGCCTACTGGTACTCTCATTATGTTCCTGATGGCCTGGTCTTTTACTGGAATCACTGGGTGTGCAGACATCTTTAACAGCAAGCTTTATCATGTTCATAAAGAGAAGACAAAAGTTTGGAGTGTAAATATGTTGTGTGGATCTACTTCTGCATGTATGTGTCAATGTACAACCTGCCTTTCTGAAATATATTTATACTTGCCAGTTTGTCTATCTGCATTTCTGTGCTCATCAGAAGTGTGATTACCTTTCGAGCATTGTGCATTCACCAGTCTTCCATATGGCAGTGGATCATTTGCTTTTGCAAATAAAATTATGTACTCTGACAGAGATATGCATCACTGTCTGGCTCACCTCTCTACTTCTCTCCTCGCTTCACATGGAAAATATACTAACCCTCAAAAACATCTGAATCATGTTAAGGATAAATAAGACATTCCTCTGTTACAAATAGATTGTTGTGGAAATCCCAGTAAAAGCAGTCAGCAGATCAAAACAGCAATTTTTAACAGATGATTATGATAAAACTGAACAATTGAACAATACTTGATCGATCACATGCAACGTATCTACGTATATAAATTCTGACAGACATCAACACCCACACAGGATTGAATAAAACAGTAAGTCAAACAATAGATATGATACTCACATATACTTTACAGAAACTTTAGGAAACTCAAAACTTAGACATGTTAAACAACCTTCAGTATTATATACATACTGTATGTGATACTATTTGACTCATGGTCAAACGCAGATGCATCTCAACGCGTATATATCTGACCTCTTCTTGGACTGTTAAATGAATACATTGGTTTTTTTTTAAACGACCAAAACGCCTGATAATATCACTTTATACTCAAACACAGAAGATGAAGGCCATATATGCATATTTTTATATGAAACTAGGAAGGCCTCAAAACTACTGACTGACTAGTCTACAAAGCAATGGCCTCTTGCCATCAACCACTTTGTCCTGCTAAGCCTGTCCCAAATCCAGTTCAGGAGCTTTATCCTGGAGAGAGGAATAAACGAAAAGTATACTCACTGTGTGAAGGAATAGGTCAGTTTTCTGCTGGCTACTAGTGCAGCGTGTAGGGCTGAGTATGGATGCTTAAATGAGTGTTTGTATATGCTTCGCAGGGACCTCCCTCTCAGAAAGCCGGCTTAAAAGGAGCAGATGAGGAGAGATGACTTCACTAGTCTACCAAGAGAGTGAGAAAGGGAGGGAGGGAGGGAGGAGAGAGCGTCAAGAAGAAATAGGAGGGAGAGAGGGGAAGGAAAAAAGGAAACTTCATCCTTAAAAGGGCATGGCCTTTCAGCAGCTCCCTGTCTGTGTGTCTCTTCCCCAAGTTAAAAAGCCCAGCCTTATTTGGGTAGAGCTGTTCCATGTAGAGCAGAGACAGCTAACAGCAGCCAGTCAGCGTTGGTTTGGTCAGCAGGAATTCTCCAAATACTTTCACCACATCCCTCCTTGTTCAAAGTGGCAGCAAGATGGTTCAGGAGTGAATGTGGGCTGATGGAAAGGGGGAGAGGGAAGAGTAGAAAGAGAGAGAGAGAGAGAAAGAGATGGGACTTGAAGAAAATAGAGAAAGGGACACTGGATGTGGAAACAAAGAATTATAATGTTGCTTCCATCTCATTGTAGGGTAGGAGCTATGTCAAAAGTGTTTCCACATTTTTGCACACTAAGGAGGGAATGAAAAGAGGAGCAGAGGAGAGGAAGAAAGAGGAGAAGGGATCTGGAGGAGAGGAAGAAGAGAGAGGGGGAAAGGAGGAGAGGAAGAAGCAGGAGTGGGCGAGGAGATGAAGAAAAAGAACATAGGAATCAGGGGGAGAGGAGAGGAAAAAAAGAGAGGAGATGAGAGGGGTAGGGTGGAAGAGGAAGAAGGGGGAGAGGAGAAGAAGAAGGAAGAGGAATAAGAAGAGGAAGAAGGAAGGGAGAAGGGAGAAGAAAGAGGGAAGAGGAAAGAAAAAAAGGAGAGGAAAAGGGAGAGAAGGAGAGGAATAAGAAGTTGAGTAGAAGAAGAAAGAGAGAAGAGGAAGACGGAGAGGAAGGAGGGGAGAGAAGAGGTGGGAGTGAGCAGAAGTCATCATCATTCAGACAGATAACGCCATGTAAGTCCTGGGTCCTCTTCAGTAGCTGTGTGTGTGTACCTCCACCACCATCGTGACATTTCCATCACTTCCATTTCATCACCTTTTGGCAGCATTCCTGCTTGAATATAAGAGGTGTTGATCTGCAGTTGGCTTCGCTCCCTCAGTGGAAAGCTGAAGACAGATCACACTCAGGATGCAAAGCTCACATGTATCCACTTTTACTTAAACACATTTGTGGGCTTCATAGACAACACAGAAACAAAGCAAATGTCTTAATGAAAGCATTTAGTTTTCTTTTGACCTCAAAAACTTGTCTGTATTGATGGCCTTTTGCCTAATCAAAGCAGAATTTCTTTATATCATAAAAACTATCTGGCCAAATGTTATCTTGTGAGCATAAGAAAAAAAAAAATTAAAATCTATTTGGTCTTATCGATCCTAATTGCCTAAATAAAAGCAAATCAAAAAATAAACTGAATGAAGTGTTGTGCAACACACATTACATGTACAATATTTCAATACCATGTCTCTTTTAAGAGAAAGTTTTGTTTGGTTGTTTCTCCAGTGATGGAATTACAAAATGTTAAAATACTCAGCATTTACATCATTGCATCCCTGGGATGTACTTGCTCCACTCGCTACATTGAGAATGACAGGGCTGTGTTCTACTTAAGTGTTTCCATATTATGAAGTTGATTTATGTACTTTTTTTTTTATTTAACTAATTTATTTTTTGTTTCTTCCGTCGCAGACTGAAAACTCATCTTCTCAGATTGCATCTTGGTCCATGAAAATATTTAAAAAAATAAACAATAAATACCTTTATTTAGCTCTTGTTTCTAAAATATAGCAGTTTAAGCAGTTTTGCGTATATATCTTAATGGTTTAATGCACTTTTTTTGTCACTTTGGCTAAAAGCATCAGTGAAATTAATGTAATTTCAAATCAAATATTACAGCCATAGTTGTAGTTACATAATGCACGATTACAATGAGCTATTATGGTGATGATACTCTTGGTAGGCTACTTCTACCAAAGCAAAAGTAGGAATGCAAGTCTTTAGTTTACAATTTTATGCTGAAGTATTGATATTTAATTTACTTTTTTTTATCAACCATTAGATATGTTTGCTGTTAAATTGTATGTAGACCTTCATGTCCTCTTTAAGATGAATTGTAATGTTTTTGGTGATCCCTTCTTCCTTTTCTTCCATGATTATCAACACTAAATTACATAACAATTAGTCTAATACTTTGGTTTATGCTCAGGAAAGCAGTACCTATACTGAGTGTGTTATGCTAGTGAAATAAGTAAATCACCTTAGAACCTTAAAACTATATTTACCAAAATATCAAACTATTCATTTAAAGTAACAACCCTGCCTCCTTTTTACAGGAATTATTGGCCTGTCTAAACTATCATTGTGTGTGTGTGTGTGTGTGTGTGTGTGTGTGTGTGTGTGTGTGTGTGTGTGTGTCGTGGGGGTTTGTGTGGTGTGGGTGTGTGGTGTGTGTGGTGGTGTGTGTGTGTGTGTGCGTGCGTGTGTGCAGAGTGTGTAAGCTGCTCCTACGTCATGTATTTATTCAACTCAGTTAATTTACTTCCAGTAGTCGGCCTGTGGTTTATATTCATTTGTAATAAGCTTCCATGAAAGGCACTTGTTTACACTGTTATAAAATATTTGTCATAGTCCAAATGCTGGCAGCGGCAGCACTGACCCAATTGTTATCATTCCAAAATGATATTAATGCCTGTCACGACTGCCTATATTTCCATTAATGGTTCAGGTGTAATTCTATGTGTGTGTGTGTGTATGTGTGTGTGTGTGTGTGTGTGTGTGTGTGTGTGTGTGTGTGTTTGTAAATGACAAAATAACCTTTGTCATTTACAAATCAAAACAATGTCACACTTTCCTGTTATTGTAGTTGTGGCAGTTTATTCACATGCATGCTCAAATATTTGCTCATATATTTTTTAATGATGCAAATATTTTCAAACATTATACTTGCTGTTTTTATTGCTATGCAAAAATGTAGGTATGCGCAACTTTGAGTTGGATCATAAATTCCTGCATACACAACCACCAGTGTATATGTGTGTACAGTACAACAGTATCTTTCCACTGCAGGGGTTAAACTATGGGGCTTGTCTCATGACGGGTCAAAAGCCTACTTCTGGTGGTGCTGAAATACAGTAGTTTGTTTTAATGAATTGGTGAGGATAAGATAAATGGATTTATTTATGGTCCTGTGGAGTCTAAAAGTTTAGAAGCCAAAGTCAATAGAGTAGGGGGAAGGTTGGGGGTACAGTATGTAACCAGTAAAAATATTATACTCCAAGTATTTGCAGAGCTTCCTTCCGGATGCCAGCTCAACGTAGACCTGATCACCTCTCTGCAGCTCCAGTACCACCACCTGAACGTATACACAGTAAAGAGTGTCAGGTAGCTGTTATTAAACCTGTCAAAATCGTAAGGAAAATGATTCACCCCCCCC
>NC_045735.1:7476839-7483829 GCF_008692095.1 Etheostoma spectabile | reverse complement strand
CCCCACACACACACACACACAATTTAGAATTTTGATTTGTAAATTGCAACATTTAATCTCCATTTGTGCAATCATGTCACTTTGCTCTTGTTAAAACAACCTGATTTTCTTTCATTGTTTACCTGATTGGCATTGTCTTCACTATCTTCTCGATTGTCCTCCCACACGCTGGCAATGACGTTCCCATTTTTCATCAGCTGGACCTACAGATACCACAAAACACAAAACGAAGTTACAAATGACTTGCTGTTGCTATGCAGGTAAACCAGCAGAATGTTATTAGTTAAGTATGTCTGGTTGGTTTACTTTATGGTAGAGGCGCCCATACTCTGTCACATAAGAGTAGACTGTGAAGGAAAAGACATAAACACCAGCAGAACGGGCAGTGAAGATACCTAGAGAGGGAGGAGAAGAGTAAGTGGAACTGCAAGGATGCATGCTTAACACAAGGCTTTCATTTTAAAACGTTGGGTAAATCTTTCATAAGTCATTTGAGTTTGCTTCTTATGTGTGTGTGTATCTGTGTGTTTCCTACCCAAGGAAGGGTTATATGCATTGTCATGGTTAAGAGTGACGACAGAGTAGGGGATTGGCACATTAATATTGAAAGGACCAAAGCAATATTCAGTAGATCCAGGCGTGGTATAATTTGGATTCATGGTGGCTTTGAAGGCAACACGGACGCCATCTGTGAAAAAGAGAATGTGAGATTTATTGCACTGAACAACGAGTGTCAACAGATATGTTGATCTAAATCTACTGTAACTTCCATCAGTGTATGTGTGTTCACCTGTGAGGTCCTGTACTCTGTGGTTCAGTGTGCCGATACCCTGCCACAAATATTTCATCCTCATGAAGGTGTCCTCTTCTAACTGAAACATGTCTTTGGCTACACAGCAGCAGCCACGCTCTTTGAAGGCACAATCGCAGTCCCATTTGTCACAGGTCACAGGTCCGTTCCATTGGACTGGAATAGGATGGGGGAATGGAGAGAGAGGAAAAGAAGAGGTGACAAGTTCAACAAGGAGGGCAGAAGTGTCAGTTTGAAGCAGGACGGTCACTTGAGTAAATTAAAGTAAAGAAGCCCACCTATTTTGGTTGCAAACTAAGGATTCAACAGCTGACAGATGAAATGAACCATGTAGATGGTGCTGTGTGTACTGTTTGGTTGAGTGAAAGATTACAGGAATTATATGTTTGTGTGGCTTACGTGCAGCTTGTTTCAGTAATTCACTGGCGCTGGTGGACTGGGCCTCCACATGACCACAGTGAAACAACGACCCCAGCAGGAACAAAAGTGGTAATACAACCATCTGAAAAAAAAGAAAAATTGTATTCAGTATTGGATCAGTTGTGGATTGCATGCACCCAGGCCAGAGAGACTCCACACATGTGCACATGCAAATAACTGCATTCAGTCCTCAGCTACGATATAAATGCATTAAAACATCCATACTATAATGGTTACAGGTGATCACTATAACAAAATTTGAATGTCTTAATGTACATGTTTGCATGTAGATTCCTTCACACTCAAGTGAGCTCAGAGCAGTGTCACAATTTGATTTACATGTAATACAATTACATTTGATTCCACAGTTTCTGAATTGAAATTGGTAATTACACATCCGTGAATATCATTTGTTGGACTACTCAGGGTCACATTTCAATTTTTAGTTTTTGTTTTGTAGTCATGCTGCCTGTATCCCAATATCAGAATAAATCCGTTTAAATCTGCATTAACAATCATATAGTCCAATCTAGGTCAAATCAATGATTTCAATGTGGAACTAGTAAGAATCTTCTTCACATTGAAATACTTTTACATTCATTTAAATACTGATGGAATAATAATTTATGTAACCTAGACGTCTACAACACTTTCCATACACAATTAACCGTGTTATAAAGCACGTATGACGTGAACATTACCAAATCAGTTGTGTTCGCTTGCCAATGTTAGCCTCAACTCTTTGTTTTTTTAACACATTAGTTTTTTTCCCCAACGCATTCTGCCAACCAGTGGTCAGAATTCTCTCCATGTGGCATGTCCAATAAGTAATTGTAGTAACGGTAAAATCATTGAAACAATCAAAAGTGACAGGAAGTATAGCACATTGTTTAACACAACTGACTAGTCACTCCAGTTGCCTAATCCATGATTTTGCGTTAAGGTATACAAATCTAACAATATCTCATTACAACAACATTTCAAAGTTTACCTCGAAACTCCATGTGTCATAACCTATTCTGTCAAACCTGCTTTTGTGTCACAAAACCTCCCCACTCAATCATTAAACCCAATAAATAGCAAACACAGTTTAGCTAATTATTGAGTATAATGATTGGTGGTTGACAACTAGAGAGTTTGTTTTTTAAATTAAATAATTGTAAACATAAACTTACTGTTTTTTTTTCCTCCCTCTCCTTGGTCTGAAAGTATGTATGTCAAATTCTTGTGAGTTTGTTGACTGAGAGCAAGAGTTTTAAGCAGCGGATGGTTTGAGCTTCTTATTGATGCACTTCAGGTGATCCACCCCTTTGAGGTGGTAAATGACGTCTCCTCACACGCACGCACGCATGCACGCGCGCGCACACACACACACACACACACACACACACACACACACACACACACACACACACACACACACAATAGGCTTACACTAAATGCTTTTCCTTTAGTTTGAAAAAGCAATATTGTTACACCTTTCATCACCCTTTTGTTGGGACTATAATAACTTTTATGGACAGCAGTGTCTGATTGCCACCCTCCTAGAGGACACCAGCGGCTTAGATACCATTGTGGTCCCTGAGGATATAATGGCCTAAAGAGCAGATGACAAAAGAAGCTGATGGTGTTATCATCCATTAAACAAGGCCTATATCTGAGAACACTATACGGATTCACCTGGTTCTCATGCTGAGATAGAAAGAAGAGAGCAGCGATACTGTGTGTTATAATGACTACTTCACCTTCATATATTGTTGGAAACCCAGATGGTTTGATAGTGGTTTGTTGTGTTTTGAGATATGTGATACTTAATTATGCGAAAGTGGGCTCGATATTGAATGAAATTATCTCATGTTGTGGGCCAATATTTGTTCAATAATACAGAAGGTCACAAAGCCATTTACAGGATCTACTAGGTATTTCCTTCTTTTATATTTTTCTTACATAACTCCAAGCTGTTTGTGCAAAATGTGTTTTGTGTTTAAACAAAGAAGCTGGGATCCACCTTACAGTAATACTGATATAAAGATTTGGCCTTTGGAGCTTTGGGTTGTTCTTAGTTCGTTCAAAATTCTTAAAGGCCTTCCATGTTCTTAAACTAGAGAAATTATGATGGCTTTTATTTGGGAGACATTTGGTAATTGGAGGCACTTTTTACTTTTGCTCCCTTATGGATCAAGTGAATCACAGCTGTAAACTCACAAAAGTATAAAATTAAGAAATCGATTGGATGGGCCTCTCCGGGAACCATCACCTTATCGTGGTGGAGAGGTTTGTGTGTCCCTATGAACCTGAGGGCTGTGTTGTTGGAAGCTTTGTGCTCCTGGTAGGGTCTCCCATGGCAAAGTGGTCTCAGGTGAGGGGCCAGACGAAGAATGATTAAAAAAAACTATAAATCACAGAGAAAGAGATGGGGTGACCCTGCCCGGAGGAAGCCCCGGGGCCCACGCCCGGAGGGGGCCTGGTGGCCGGGTTTGCCACGGAGCCCGGCCGGGCCGGAGTTGTGTGGGAAGTGGAGCGCTACCAGTTCAATCTGGTGGGGCTTACCTCTAAGCACAGTCTCGGTTCTGGAAACAGATAGGGGTTGGACTCTTTTCCACTCCGGAGTTGCCCAGGGTGTGAGGTGTCGGGCGGGTGTGGGGATACTCACAAGCCCCCAGCTGAGTGCTGCTACGTTGGAGTTTACGCTGGTGGACAAGAGGGTCTCCTCCCTACACCTGCAGGTGGTGGGGGGGAAAACTCTGACCGTTGTTTGTGCATATGTACCAAACAAGAGTTAGGAGTACTCAGCCTTCTTAGGGACCAGTCCTGTTTGGGACCAGTCCTGTGTGGGGCTCCAGTGGGGGATTCCATAGTTCTGCTGGGGTGTTTCAACACACATGTGGGCAATGATGAAGATACTGAGCAATGTAGCAGTGATGCTGAGCTAGTTAAGCAACTCCACAGTGGCAAAGCCCCAGGGATTGATGAGATTCGTCCAGAAATGCTGAAGCTCTGGGTGTCGAGGGATTGTCTTGGTTAACACTCCTCTTCAACATTGCGTGGAGGTCTGGGACGGTAGGGAGTGGCAGACCGGGGTGGTGGTTCCCCTCTTCAGAAAGAGGAACCAGAGGGTGTGGGCCAATTGCAGGGGTATCTCACATCTCAGCCTCCCTGGTAAAGTCTACTCCAAGGTGCTGGAAAGGAGGGTCCGGAGTTTAAACACCTTGGGGTCTTGTTTACGAGTGAAGGGACAATGGAGCTGGAGATTGGTTGGAGAATAGGAACAGCGGGTGCGGTATTACATTCCATTTAGGGGACAAGGGGACAAGCTGGACACACCTAGGGAGGTATTCCAGGCACGTCCAGCTGGGAGGGGACCTCAGGAAAGACCCAGGACTAGGTGGACAATTTTTCCTCCATGAAATCAACAGCTCCAGCTGTCATTCATTGATGCTTGTTTTTAACCTGAAGTTGCACAGTCATGTTACGATCCTTATTGTAAGTCCTAGATAGCAGGGTGTTTCCTGTGTTGACAGTTACCTTTAAAATTGTCTTATCTCCAGGGACAGTGCATTGTTTGTGTACATTTTTAAACATTTCAGCCACCTGTGTGTGTTGAGTCCCTTGTCAACTGACCTGGTTCTTCACATGGACTTATCTTTTAGATGGAGGACAGGGTGTATCAGTGGTTTTATATTTGCTTTGCACACATCACTTCAAAACAGACCTCCCGTCCTGGAGATGATTCACATGAGAGCAAGTGATGTGCGATGTGCACCTGACCTCAGATATGATTTCATGCCAGAGCTTTGAATTACTACATAATAAAAGAGCAAAGATTGTTTGATATGTAAGTGAAAATGTGCCAGAGTAGATTTGCATGTGATGAAGCCAGTTATCAGCAAGTGGCCAGTCAGGGAAATACCCAACAACAAGTAAGAGATAAATAAGAACTAAGATTTCTCTCTGAGGTTTGATATTTTCCTACAAGGAACATTCCTTGCTTTCTCATGGTCTGGTCCTACAGAACCCACTGCTGTATGTGTAAAGGAAGTAACCAAAATTGCAAAATATGTTCATTTCATTATTTCCTTTCCCTTTTTCTGACCTTATCAAAGCTCAATAAGTAGTATATTTTTTGTAATTCAATCCTCTTGATGAGCTGTTTTTTTTTTTATTCCTCTTTATATGTTTCTAAAAACATTGAAGAAGGTGTTGCCATTGTTTGTGTGCTGGACTTTTGCATGATTGAATATGGTGGCCTAAGTGCTAAATTTTGTACCATGTGTTGAGTATTGGGTTTGTAGTTTTTGTCATACTCTCACCTTTACACACCTGCAAGCTATAATCATTTTAAAGTTCCCTTTGTGTCACTACTCCCTGAGGAACGCTCAAGCCACCACGCGTTGGTGTATTTCTAATGTCTTGCCCTAATTATTATAGGCTGTTTTATCACTTTTTGTAAACAACCTTAATTTCCTTGACATGATTTTTTAAGACTTCCTTGGTCTTAATTCTTCCTTTTTGTGAACTGAATTCCCTTCCATGAGCACCGGTGGTTGAATGGATACTTCTGACACTTCTTTCTTTCATGTAGTATGTAGGTCTCAAAGTTATAACCCTTCTCTTTGCCACAAACTGGGCTTGCACATTTGATCAAGCTGACAAAATACAAAAAAATGAAACAACCATGCAGCATTGTAATAACAGCAAACAAGGAAAAATTGTTCTTTATCAATCAATCAATCAATCAATCAATCAATCAGTAATCACTCATCAACTCCAACTTGTGCATAATTCATCATACAACTGAATGTGTGTATGATGGGGGTGGGGGGCAGTCTTAGTCAATGTTGTCAATCAAGATGCTATCAGTGTAAACCCAGATTTAGTTGTAATTTAACTTTTAGCGGTCACTACTTAATTCTTTCATGTTTTGTTAAAAACTGTATTCATTACTAAATCACATTAACTGTTTGCAATAATCAGGCATCTGGGCAGTGAGTTTGCCGCACATATACAGATTGGAAACTAACATGACATGAGTGGAAGTTCCACGCTCTACAAGGAATTAGAAAACTACAATGTTATGTGTGTGTTGTTATATCTATTGTTAGATTTTGTATCAAATCTATTGAACACATTATAATTCACACTACAATTAATTAATAGTGATAGGTAGCCTAATGTTTTATATTTGTTACATTATTTGCATGTTTAAAGCTTTAGCTTTAGCTTGCAAAGAATTTGAGAATTTAGCTTTACAAATCATAAGTAATGACGCAGTTGCTAGTATGCAAGGAGGACACGGAGGATTCAAAAAAACATGTTGGACTCTTCAGACGAGGTAATTGTCTTCAATCAATTTTCTGCATACTTATTTTACTTATGTTTGGGGCATCACTTTCCTGTTATGGCTGTGATAGTTTCAAGGTTCTACAAAATATTGGATTGTACTACTTTATTCAGGTAATTTTATTATATTACATTTTATTTAAATTATATTTATGTATTTATAGTTTGTATGTGATGAGAGAGCCAGGGTAACACACATTTCATTGCATCCTCATTGTACTTTGTACTTTTAAATGCACATGGCATTGATGTTGATGTTACCCCTGCAGTCCACCCTTTTTGCCTTCATACCTGTATATGTAAACACCTGTAGACCTTAACATGTTTTTGTTGGAGTACATACACACACACACACGCACAAACACACGCGCACACACAACACACGCGCACACACACCCACACACACCCACACACACACA
>NC_045735.1:7426650-7476829 GCF_008692095.1 Etheostoma spectabile | reverse complement strand
CACACACACACTCCTTACCTGTGTACTTCTTTGTATTGTTTGCTTGTTATGTTTTTTTGTTTGTATACATGCATTGCACTATTTATTTATGTATTTATATATAGGAATGACATCAACAAGATGGCTAACAGAAACACAACTCCAAAATAATGCTAATATCAACCTAAAAAGTAAAGACAGTAGTATGTCAATGAACAGCTTGTTTTCACTGTATTTAGGCAAGTCTGTATTATAAACAATTTGTAAATGTAATTCAATAACTTCCCCAGATTTTTTATACAATCTGAAGAAAACAAATACTTGGTAATTGCATGTGTGTTCCCTTTAAAAAGTGCTCCACAGTTTTGGAATTGCACTATAGTAACACTGAGGGACCGATCTGATGCAGCAGAACTTCTTTTCTCCCCAAAATGTCATTGTAATTAATGTATTGTAATCTACACTTGTTACGGGATCTACTTCAGATGGCTGGTGACATGGCTTTCATTTCAATTTCATCACATGATGCTGTGCAAGACTCACACACAGATTACCAAAACTGTGAATAATTGGCTTTATTAAAATGTATATATATAACGAGTTATTAACTAAAGTTACAATTTCAAATAAAAAAATGGTCCGTTCCATCCTAAATGGCAAGACAAGATCAAGAATAGACACTAATCACACATCAGATGAAACACAATCACCTATAATGCCAATTGCTTTGTTTGAAATCCTGATTTATTTGCTTGTCATTTTACAGGTGCATGGGTGTTACTCTTGGCAAATCATTACAAGACATAATTTTAGCAAGAAAAAAATAAGCTGTTGCAGAAGAAAGATATTCAAATTGGATGAGTTGAATCCAGATGTGATAGATTAAAAATAAAAACTGTCTCCCCCTCAAAAAAAGCAAATTAAAATGGGGGCTCCAAGGCACCACAGAATGGTTTCTTCTAGCAGACTCTAACCTCGTTAGTATAGGACAAGAGTTGGTACAATAAACAGTGCACTTTGCCGCCCTAACTTATTCAGGATAAAGCAGAAAAGCACTGAAAGTGTTATAATGGTTGCTGTCATCGCAAAGATAACATCCAGCAGACAGGTTCACCGTCACCTTGTCCCCAGCTTTCAGGTGGAGGGCAACAACAGTAGTAGCACTGTCCTCTTGGTCTTCCATATTTATTTCTCTGGTTCCTGCCACCAATTGGCCATTCAGCAGCAGACTGGCGCAGGCAGCCAACTTGCTACCAGGAGAACCAGAGTCACTGTAGACAGTGAGGGCGAGGCTATAGACACCAGGGCGTGGAACAGTGAAGATACCAGTGTCCACACTGTACCCATTACCAAGATTGATAAAGACATGTTTATAGATGACCGGGGTGTTGATTTGGTTGGGGCCGAGACACTTGAACTCATTGAATAGAGCGACAGAGACAGCAGTGTAGCTGGCTGGACATGCAAAGGGAAGACGTTAAAAAAATGTCATTGGTCTCATTAACAAAAGACAAGTCTAAAGTGTATGTGTGTGTGTGTGTTTTATTCTTTAAGATGCTTTTATAGTTAGCACTTTTTTTCTGTTTTGTGTAACTCACCTTGAATATTTTCGAGACTTTGCACCGTTTGTGAATATTCCTTCTCCAAATTATTCATGGTCGTGTTAAAGTACGTCCTCAGTCTGTTCATCTCTTTAAGCATCACACAGCATCTACAAGAACCCTCGTCTGTCGCACAGGCTAAACACAAACATACATAAATACACTTGCAGAAAAAAATACATGTGCTGACACTGATTACGCACCCACAATTCCTTACCACTGTCTGTCTTGGGGTTTGGATTCGGTGTTTGGTTGCCATTGCCAATTCCATTCCATGGATATGTAGGTGCGACAGCAATGGCTGCATGCAGCAGACACATCAGTACAATAGCTGGGGGTAAAAAAAGAGCAAAGGCAAGTAGCACTTAAGTCAAAAACAGCTTCACATTAGTTGCTTGTTACTGTAATGTTGCATATATGACTCATTACTACCACTGTAAATTTATTGAGTCTCACCTCTCATGTTGACGGTTTCAGAAAGATGGAGGGTTATGATCAACTGATCAATAGAGGAAAAGTCGTGGATATATATTTTTCTTGGGGCCCCTCCCTTGTTACCTCTAAGTTTTATTCCTCCTCTTCTGTCATCGCTCCTCCTTGTTTTTGTTGTTTTTAATCGACCGCCCTATTTTCCTTTATAACTGTATAAAGGGGGAATATTTAATCCTCATCACCAGGTGCTCTCTCTTTCTAAAACCGCACACACCCTGCAGGTCTTTGTGTGCTTTGTTACTGGAAAGGTGTCACCTATCATCTGGGAAGAGCTATCTGTGCAGTCTCCTCAGCAGGCGAGCATGGTAGTTTGAAAAATGCATGATGAACAATTTTATGCGCTGGGCTGATAATTTTTTCTTAACATGAAAAAGCCACAAATTAGCTTTATGGTCTCAGGCCATCATGCGGTAAAGCTATACTACTTCATCTAATGTGATTTACTGGTTGAAAGAGAAAAAGAAGAATTGCTTCAGTAATAAAGTAATGAGTGCACTCATATGCTCAGGATTATACTTTTTGGGAGTACCATGTCATGTTGCAGTGTTAAATTAATAGTATGTTCAAAATGGCTTTATAAAAGGTTGAAATCTATAGATGTGCTAAAGTTCACATGTCATTTCATCCTGACACTTCTTCACTGTTTTCATTACAGATAGGGTGTGGGGCCCGAATAATGTACAGAATGAGAGACCTTCAAAAAAGGCAGGGGTATATTTAATTTAAAGTTGGATTCTGGTCTTTAAATAAAAATGTAACAATGTGTTTCTTATTGCAGTCCCAATTATTATTAATATTATTATGGCTTGTATTTTTTCTGTGTGGATAATATGGCATGCATTTATCTTTAGTTTCTAAGAGTACAACCATTGGGGTATTTAAAACTGTAACTTCAGGACTTCAATTAAATGTTTCGTAATGTTGAGAATTACTTTTTTCAAAAACTTCTCAAATGTAGAATTCACTTTTGTATCTTCAGTTTCTGTGGTGGAGATTGAAACAAACTGACTCACAATGCTAGTTTGTTTAAAAGTCTGGTTTAAACAGGTTTCAGGTACAGTCATTTTTCAAATTCATATTTCTATCACAATTTACGTACCATCATTTCATTCATTTTTAAAGATTTACATCTGTGATAATAAGAAAGACATCAAACAGACATCCGACACAAAGGTGGAATAAAAACCTGGCTTTCAGGCTGTGGAGAAATTAAAGATATTTGGAAGGAGGTATTCTATGTAATATCTCAAATAGTGCCAGTAAATCTACCTCTCCATCCCAAAATTTTCATCCTGGAGTAACCAACCAATCATTATATAAAATACAATGTACAAACACTTGTAGATATTTGCCTATTGCAAGCATGAACAGGCCTTTTACTGGCCAATGGCTTGAGGAAATGTCTTATCTTACTGAGGTCACAAAAGACATGTTCTAAAGGTTATTGGATTTTGTTGAGCAAAGTAATGTGGGTGAAATACTGGCTAATAAAATACTGGCTAATGACTAGTGGATGAAATACTGGCTAATGACTAGTGGATGAAATACTGGCTAAAGAAGGGAACTCAACCTGGTTGGGAGTGGTGGCGCAACACTGATTGCCATGTGACAGTGTTTCATTAAAAACATTTCCCAAATATGTTTTATCCTGTTGGATCAGACCAATGTTAAAGATCATTTCATTAAGTTTCATCATATTATGACTCTGTGTAGTTTTATTTAAGATGTTTCTTTCATTAGATGTTTTATCAACTGTTTGTTAAATTTGTTTTATGTGGTTTTTGACGTATGTTGTGTTCAACGTACTGTATGTTGTGTATGTATAGTGTTTTGTTGCTTTAGTTTTTCATGTAATACTTCTACCTTTCTTTTTTAAAAAGAGAAAAAACAACTAATATTGTTTTGTAAAAAAGTGACGTGATCTCAGCAGGAGTAGTGAATCATGATGTAAGAATGACAGCCTTGTTGGGATGGATGATAGTACAAAAGATCAGATGCAGATTAAGGGCTGTCAGATTTGATCTAACTGACTCAACAACTGCAAGAGTTAATTCAGAGGAAAATAGCATGAACCCAGTTAAAGTGGCTGTTGCGATCGCAGATGAAACATCGTTTGAACAGGTTGACCGCCACCTGGTCCCCTGGCCTTCAATTCCAAAGTCACAACAGCACCATCATTGTCCTTGAGGTCCTGGCCTTTTTGTTGGTTGACTGCAGCCACCACTTGACAGTTATCTGTCCCCCGTGAGTTCAATAATGTGATATGATTGCATTGCTAAATTAATAAAGTTCTCTTTTGACTCTCCAGTGTGTCATTTTGTGAATTAAAATAAAACAACCTCATAATGCTACAATTTTGTTGAAAATCGTGATTTATTTTGTTGTGCTTTTACAGACATATCACACATCATTTGCAGTTACAAGATCAACAATACTCTCCTCTACAGACTACATGACATTAATCAGTGTTGAGGTTCAAATTAAGGATTACAAAGCACAACTGTCACTGCAGGAAGATACCTGACTCAAACCTCCTCAGTAAAGTTGGTACCCTCAGCAGCTACATTTTTTCTAACTTAGTCAGTAGCATACAGCAGGAAACCAGTGAATGTGTTGTAGTGGTTGCTGTCATCGCAGAGGAAACATCCAGTGGGCAGGTTGACAGCCACCTTGTCCCCAGCCTTCAGTTGGATGGCCAAAACAAAAGTGTCACTGTCCTCTAGGTCTTCAATATTCATGTCTCTTGTTCCTGTTATTACCTGGCCGTTCACCAGCAGTTCAGCGCAGACTGCCAAGGTAGTAAAAGGAGAAACAGCTTTACTGTAGGCAGTGAGGGCGACGCTGTAGACACCAGAGCGTGGAACAGTGAAGATACCGGTATCCACACTGTAGCCATCACCCAGGTTGATGAAGACATGTTTGTAGATGACCACAGTTTTGATGTTGAAGGGGCCAAAGCAGCTTACTTGTTTGGCATTGTTGAGAGCGACAGAGAAGGCACTGCGGCTTTCTGTAAATGCAGAGAAGAAGAATTTATCCGACTAAAAGGCTTAAAAATTGATCAGTTTAGTTCTTTAGGATAATTTGATTATGCTCTGAACTGTCACTCGGGTTGTGTGCCTCGCGTATGTGTTGTTTACCTCTAATATTGTTGAGGGCTGTTCTTGATTTTTTCAGCTCCTTGCTCATTGCGTCAACGCTAACGTTAAAGAAGCTCTCCATCCTCTCCATCTTCTTCCGCATCAGACAGCAGCCACATGATGTCAGATCCGAAAGACACACTGCACACAGAGACACACACACACACACACTCATTAATGCATTAGGTGGCAGATGAGAACATGTGCAGACACATTGACCATGTATTGACAAGAGGAAAATACATATTTCCTTAACAAGTTCTTACCTCCGGATGTTGGCGTTGCTGAGGAGGCGCTTCTGTCCCAGGAATACTGACCAAAAGCTGCTTGCAGCAGACACAGCAATAAAATAGCTAGGGGGAAAAGACAAAAAGGTGCATACCAATAAAACCCAGAAAAACCGTTGCATTCGTTGCAAATGCTTTTCTCAGGCAACTAATTGACTTTGATCTACTATTGTTTCTGTCCTTTTTCTTATTTTAAAGTGCAGAAGTGTAGGCTTCAATGAAAAAGACGATCCATTCAACAAGTCACACAATTATTCTCCAATATACTGTACTTTATTCCCAAACTTCTCTTTTTACACGCACTAATTCCATTCTGTCTGAGCTTTCAGTTGAAAAGACATTTTGAAGTCCACATTGCCTGTGTCGCACTAACAATTTCCGGCCTAGATGTTATGCCTCTGTAGTTGCAACTTGTATCTAGCCTCACCTCTCATGTTGATGCTGGTAAACGATGATGGCTTCAAAAGGATGGAAGGTGTGAAGACTGATCATGAGACAAAATTCGTGGATATATATTTTCTGATGGCCCCTCCCTTGTTACCTATCATTTTTATTCTTCCTCTTTTCTAATCGCTCCTCCTTGTTTTGTTTTTTTTAATTGTCCGCCCTATTTGCCTTTATAACTGGAGATGTATTTCCTCATCACCAGAGGCTCTCATTTTCTAAAAACCACACAAAAGCAGACACACACCCTCCATGGCTTTGTTCTTGATGCCACCCAGGTATCACCTTTCGCCCTGAGATGGGATGCTCTGAACTGTATGTGGAGTTCAGTTTTTTCATCCGCAGCCAAGCATTATGGTTTGCAGAGCTGCATGGCCCTCCTCAAGGTTCAGTACTCAGGAAGTATCTTAATAGGCTAATATCCAGTCTTCGCTAAAATTTGTTTGCAGAACTTGAAAATGTAAACACTCAGCTCCCTGTTGTCCTCAATCTTATGTCTATAGTGACATAAATAATACATTTTAAAATTCAATTTCTAATGTTTTAAAAAGGCTTCAAACATAGATTGAACCACGCTTCTGTCAAAAATCATATTAAGTGTGAGGATAGTGGAACATGATGAAATAAAAACCAACCAATCAAAGATGAGCGTATTGTATTGGGATGGATGAGAGTAAAAAAAGAGCTTAATACAATCGCTAGGAGAAGAGCAAGAAACAGTTGCCACTAAACCCAGAAAGAATCATTACAACAAGATCTGAAAGGTGAAAAAGAAATAATATTTATTCTCACCTCGCGTGGTGATGCTGGCAACGGATGATGGCTTCAAGAGGGCAGACGGTGTAATAGACAGACAGGGGCAATAGTAACACCTCTATACTGCATATATGTATTTCTCATCAATCCTATTCTGTAGCTTCTCCCTGTTTTCCCTGCAGTCCACCCTTTTTGCCCTCATACCTGTATGTCTTAACACCCGTTTACCTTAACTCATAACTTTTTAAGAAGGGGCTTCACACCCAAGCTACACACACACACACACACTTCAGGGCTTTGTTTTGTAGATGTACAGTAGGCCAGGTATCATCTATCCTCTGAGGTAAGTTGTCCACCTGGTTTAACGTTTCAATCAGTACACAAAGATAATATCTTCCTCTGTGTTTGCAAGTCCATACAAGGCAATATTGTGCATCAAAGAGAGTGTAGTGCTAAAAATACTGCAGAGATTTGTTTACATTCACCCGTTTAAAAAAGGGCATAACAGGATAGTTATAGTTGATCAGATTGATATTTGTGTCCATCACACCAGTCTACTGCATGTTAAACACTGACATTGCATTAGTTTTTTACACCAGATTTTGTAAAACCCCAATTAAGGATAAACATTTTGAACCCATAAGCCATGTCATTTATTGTGTCCATTATATCTCTCTAGTTTGTCTTACTCTCAATCAGGGCAGGACACAACAAGCTGTTGTTCCTACGTGTAAAATGAGAGTTTCTGTCCTCCTGTGAATAGTGTTGAATTACTTGAGTTTACTCACACAAAAGGAAGGCTATGCTTATGAGTGTTTGGATCAAGAAAGAAAAGACACAAGTTTCCTCATAGAACACAAGAAATACATGGGCTATAAAGCATTCACTGGTCACCTAAGGGTAGGGATCAAAGATAAGAGAAGCAGTACTGTGGTTGCTTTAGTCACATAAGAAGGTAAAAGTATGCTTACGGAATCTGTATTACCCTACATATTATTCACAATAACACTGTATTGGCTACTCAAACCATCTACAATACTTTTAAGTTATACTATTTTTGAAATAAAGTTTGTTTAAAAAAATCTTTTATTTTCTTTGCAATTCTTTTTTTATCTTTTATTGACCTACAAAGACCACATCATCAAAAAAGATCACATCAATAAAAGCTGGTGCCAAAAGAATAATATGATGACATTCCTGAACATGTTTATTTCTTCTCTAAGTTCTACTCTCGATTTCTGCAGCACATTTACATCCTATTACATTTTGAACATGATTCCAACCAGACAAATATCAAAAAAAAGCCTGGGTAGCTGACCTGGTAGAGCGCACGCCCATATATAGAGGTTTACTCATCAATGCGGCAACCACGGGTTTGACTCATACCTGCGTACCTGCTGCATGTCATTCCCCCTCTCGCTCCCCTTTCATGACTTCAGCTGTCCTATAAAAATAAAGGCCTAAAATGAAGAAAAAAAGAAAACTGCCCATCACCCAGTTACAACTCAATCCAATTTGCAAACAGTCACTGTAGCTCCTACTCCTGCCCAGAACCTGAACCCTGGGTACAGTGGGCGAGTGAATTGGCTCTGGTGTTGGTGGATGAGAGCAGCCTTGTTGTTAGTGATGTGGTAAAAGGCCAGAATCCCTGCATGCTGGTCCAGATAGATGCCAATGCGCCGGGCCTTAGGCGAGCCCAGCAGTTTCTCCTGCCCATCGTGCCAGAAGGAGAAGCCAGTCCCAGACCAGCTCAAGCTCCAAGACAAAGCATTGTGGCCCAAACGGCTGTTGTCATCAGAACCCTTACGCTCCATCTCCTTGTAGGCCACGCCAATGGTAATCTGCACGGTGGGACAGGAAAGAAATGAATTAGGAAAGGAAGAAAATTGTGGTGGCTTTAAATCCAAAGTTCATCTTTAATACCCAACGTGTAGCAGTGGATGTGGCCAAAAATTGGGCTGGTTCTAAACTTGCTAACAGGACTTTTTTACATGTTTTTACAAGTTACTCTTCCTCTATATTGAGCAACGTCAAACTGTGCTACGGAACAATAGCCATAACCTTCCGGTTGTAGCGGTTTTTCAGGTTTCTGATTGGTCAATATGGCTTTAGGCTTAGGTTTATATTGCTGCCATTTGGTTTGTGCACATGTACATGTGGGCTAGGCCTAAGACACTACAGCCATGCTAGCATCTCTGTGAGATGCCACCGTCAGCCTGCTAACATGCTCACAATAACAATGCAAACATGCTGATGTTTAGCAGGTTGTGTTTTAAGTGTGTTAGCATGCTAACAGAGGACTAAACACAGTACAGCTGAGGCTAATGCATAGAAATGTCATTACTTTTCTAGGTATTTAGTCAAATAGTCAAAATCCATACTGATGGGGACATGAATATGGGAAACAAAATTTAATAACAATTCATTAAATAGTTGAGACAATTCACTCAAAACCACAAATATTAACCAAGAAGAAAAGTTGATCTCGGGGATCGCCAAAGTCCTAAGGATTAAACGGGTAGGTGCATGATTGTTTAATGGTCTGGATTGAGGGAACTGGGTGCATTATCTACATTAAATCACATCAGGACCTGCCTTATTGTAAACTACGATTGATACGAATCAGTGACCTCTTGATAAATAACAGAAATGCTACATTTTGGGATGTGTGGACATACATATAATAAAATCCAGATCAAATCATAACAATGAGCATTTTGATATCCAAGGTTAGCAAGTGGGTAAGAGACATAATACTGAGTCCAGTTTTCAGCTTTGAGAAGACTGCTGATTGGTGTGACACTTCTATTTGGCTCTCAGGTTTGGGCTGGAGAATTGTTTACTAAATTGTAATTTGGGCAAAGAGGACTCCACAATCAACAGACCCTGAACCCACACGTCTCAGTTGTGGTCCAGTTTAGTGCTTTAAGATTGTATAAAGGTTGTGCAAATTTAGCAATAATCTTCATATTAAATGAAGAATACACATAGCTGAAACCACCCATTTCACCACTGATGTCTAAAGATCCACCTTTTTGCCAGTCCATTCCACCTCCCAGTAGTAGGGGCTCCCTGACAGGGGCTCTTTGCAGAGGACCTGTCTCCAGAACTGGAAGCGCTCAGGATGGTCTGGCAGGTTTAGATTCTCAGCCCGCATCGTGGCCTTATGACCTCCATCTGACAGCTGCACATGGCGATAAACCGTGCTGGCGTCCATGGTGGGTTCAAAGCGAACTGAAGAAAGAGGATGCATTTTAGTAAAGACTCTGGACCCCCTGAAGGCTTTGACACTGTGCTTCTATATTGTGTATTATGATGGACTCACATTTCAGTAATTCTTCTCTTGTCTTTGGTTCGGAATTAACAAGTCCCATGGTTGTCACAGGAGCTGCTAAGGAGGAAAAAAATAAATTACATACATCAAATCATGGATCAAAATTCATCAATACCACTTTATACTTCTCCAAAGGTAAGTAGGTGATTGATATGTACAGGCCTCTTCTGATGCCTTTGCATTTACCTTGAGGTTGAGGAGGAGGGAAGGGTGAAGGGGGGGCTGAAGCTTAATCACCAGAGAGATGGGGATAGAGGAAACAAAGGAAAAGGTAAACCAAAATTAAATCTTAACTCCATGACATCTAACATCATTGAAATGTTTTAATAATGTACTGAACTAGGTTTTTATTCTTACCTTGAATACATGGAGGATGTTTGGGTGAATCCTCATCTTTTTTTTGGGGGGGGGGGGGGGGGGGGGGGGGGGGGGGGGGAGAGAGAGAAGGATGAAGCCAATTATGAACTCAAGGACTTCTTAACAGCCACATTTAAACTATTTCAGGCCCAAGAGCATTTGTTTTGTGAGCAAAAACAAACTTGTTCTCAGCTTGAAAGTATGAATTCTTGGTGATTTTAAGTTACCGTACCAGTGTCCTGTGTGGTGGCCTGACCACTGTTATTAGTTGCTGTAGTGTCAGCTACTGCTGCACCATTGGGTGTTGAAGCCACAGGATCGGGATTCACTACAAAGAAAAGGAACGTTTAAAGAAGAGAAGCACGGTGAGGAGGAGAGAAGAGAAGAATACTTACCTAATGTGACGATCTTGGCCAGTGTGGCTTTGCAGGCGTCCTGTATTGACACTTGTAGTTCTTTCAGGGCTGAGCGGACGGAGGCTACCACCGCTTCCTCTTGACTCAGTATTGACTCTCCTGGGGCACCTGTCAGACCCAGCGGCTCCATGATGAGGAAATTCTTCAGGATGAATGACACAAATTATTACAAATAAAAAGCAGCACTTCCCATTTTATTTAATAAATCCATATCTGACAACACTCCGCCTCACGCCAATTACCTTTAAGAAACAGATGTCGTCCTGCATGCTGGCCAGCCTGCTCAGCTCCTCACTCCTCCAGCGCAGCGGTGCCAGCTCATGCTCCAGTCTATAGATCTGCCCTTCAACCCGGCTGCCTAAGGAGGTCTCATGGGTGCTGATGACCTCACCAACCTGGGTGCCTGTTAGATTCACGTTGTTGACAAGCTCTGAGAACAAATCTGTGCTCTCTTGCTCTAGAGCCTGAACCAAGGCCTGGCAGTGCACAGAGAGGAGGAGAAGAGGGTACAAAGAATGTTAATGTCTATTTAACAAGAAAGACATCAGAAATGATGACTTTCTAAAAAGGTTTCTAAACCAAACTTTTACAACTGTTACTTACCTTGTGTTGGCGGGCAACATGTGGGAGCTCCATAAGTCTCTTTTCAGTTTCCTGGATTCTCTTCTGCATGTCTACCTGCATCTTAACAAGCTCTTTCTAGACACACACAAAATGTACATATAATAGAATAGAGGCCACACACTGCAGGGCAGTAGTGGACATGGATAGTACTTTTTGAGTCATTTGTGATGTCAAAAAAATATTTTTGGTATTATAGAAGAGGAAGAACACTTCCACACAGGGTTGCACAGTACAAAGAAGTACTTCAAGTTTAGCTACATGTTAACACATGTGACCATACAGTTATTCATTCACCTGCCCCTCTACAAAACAGTACTGATAATTCAATATCACCCTAGTGATATTTGCCTTGCTAATTACATACCTGTCTCTCCTTCCTCTCTTCCTGTGGTTTGAGCACACGATGTCCTTTGTGTCCATGCTGGCAACACACCTCACACACGCACTCCTTGTCTTCATGACAAAACAGGTCCATGGGTCGGTGGTGTTGAGGGCAGGGCCTGGGCTCCACTGTGGGAAGCTGAGGGTACATGCTGCCCTGTCGCGGCCCTATATCTGGTAGGACATCCAGGTAGATAGGCATTGATGGCAAGGTAGAGGAGACAACTGTGGAGGAGCTTTGCTTGAGGCTGTTGGTTCTCAGTTTCTCCATAGCCTCCACCAGCACTGTGCTCTTAGCCAGTGAGGGTCGAGGGTTGAAGACCTGCCTACACTGGGGGCAGCTGTACTGACCCTTGCTGTTTCTCTTGTCCCAGTGGCTTTGGATACAAGCCAGGCAGTATGAATGTCCACAGGGTAGAGTGGCCGGGTCCTTTAGGGTGTCCAGGCATACTGAGCAGACAAAGGTCTCCTCTACAGACCAGGCTGAGGCCATAGGGTACCGGCTGGAACACAGAAGAATAAGTTGAATTTCTTGGAGGTCAGACCTAGATGTATGGACAACCACAAGTTTTCCTGTTTGAATAAGTTACAAAACTAGAAATAATGCAAGCATGTCATTTAAGTAAAAGCAAAGACACCCAAAGATGAAAAGGCTGAAATGCCAGTTCACACGAAACTCATGTTGCTTAAAAATGGAAACAGCCTGGACTCAGTGTGTGACTGGTATAACAGGTGGGGTGAGGAGTTTCTCTTGCTTATGTCATAGGTGCTTCCCAGTTTTTCAAATGATGAATGGTAGCTAGGTCCCAGGAACTACTGTAATGGCAACTTTTTGTCACTGTTAAAATGAACTAATGAAGAACAATTAAATAACATAGGCCTCATGTTTAGAGCTAAGAAGAGGAAGACAGTGATGCCAGGGCTCCGTAGAAATTAAAACTAGCCTATATTGAACACGTGTTTTAAGTCTAGGCTTGGTTAATTTGGATTACAATGAGGACAGACTGGTTTTTCTCCCCTGTCTGGTGATGTAAATTATGTGCAACAATTGACATCATCCCATCACAAGTTCCCCGGTGATTTCATCAGTAAATAATGTTTTGAATACGAGTTTTGTCTTACCAACAACCTTTACAAGCAGTAAATGCAAGCTAAAGAGTTGTTAATTGAGTTTGGTGTCACCACAGTGCAGTGAGGGCACTGACGCGTATGAAGCTTCTCTGCGCCATATTACCTAGTGGCAGCTGGCCAGCTGGGCGAGAGGCCAGCTGCTGTTGTATCAACTGTCAAGGTGAGTGTTTTTCGCTTCTGAAATTACATTACAAACCAAGCATTAAAATGGGTTATTGGCGTGTTTTCTGACTTCGTGTAGGGCATATCGGATCATTCCCATTGGCCACATTTAAAGTTTAGCTTTGGGACACATTAACAGTGCTTTGTTTTTTTGCCATCTTTAGCTATGCTAATGTTTTAGCACGTTAGCTAGCTAACGCTACACTTCGACAACCGATTTTAAAAGCAACGAGCTTGACGACTAGTAAACCGGCGTTTGATAGTTTTAGCTGGCAGTTGAGAAGCCAACAAACGTGGTACTTTAATTGTAACATTAATGTTAGCAGGTCTAACGTTAGGCCAAAGTGTGACTGCGACTTAACTTATACACTAGCTAGCTAGCTAGCTAGCCAGCCATAGCAAACTTAGAGGCAACAGTTGCACTTTGTGGGTTTGGAGAATTGAAGTAAAGATTACATAGCTAGGTTTTCCGGATCCGTAACAGTATTATAGTGGTAAAAATTAACATCAGCAGCTCATTAACGCTAACATTATCACCAAAATGTGAGACATATGTGGTTCAGCTGAGCTTTGCAATAGCCCAAACTTAACATACAATGAGCCTCGTTGACTGATGGTTTTACTTTTTTCTATATATTTTCTTTCTTTTCATAGGATGTTTAGGAGCCCCCAGGTTCTGACTTGGTCTTGTCCCATAAGGCTATTGCTGCTATTGAGAAAATCCCACTTCTCTGCTTTCTCTGAGCACGCTGCTGCTGGATGGCAGGGTGCAAGCGATGTGAAGGGAAGGAAATGTGAAGGGTTCCGTGGAAGTAAAGACGGGTCATCCTTTTCCACAGAGACTGTATCCCGTTCAGCACAGTTGTCTTTAGTTAACTTGGATTGTGATAATCAGATGCAGAGGGTGGCTTCATTTCAAGACCTTTCATCCAAAGCCATTTTGTCCAGTCATCATTACCACCCTCAGGTTTCTGCCTCTGCAAAAGCCAAACGGGCGTCTGACTCTTGGAAATGCACTGTAGTGGAAGAACCTCAAAACCTCAAAGCTGTGAGCACTTTCAGGCACTGTTTAATCAACCCAAATTGCCTTCACCCCTGGAGAAGGCCTAGGGACATTTACCAGACTTCGCTCAGTTTCACCTTTGCGACTCAGTGTAACCTTCTTCAAAGCTATGTATGTTGCAGTCAGCACTTTGTTAGACCTTTCAGCTCGTTGACACACACGCCACAGATTTTGAACCATCATCAGGCTGCCCCTCGCGTGGCAGATGCCTGGAGAGACTGTCTATCCCTGAAGAATGAAAACAGGTGTCGACAGAGCCTGGGGCCCAACTTGAAGCTGTACAACGTGGACAAGGGGGAAAAAGGGACAAGTCACAGCCAGGGAAAGAACCATGGGAGATGGGCGTCAGTTCTGGTTTCTCTGTGCTCTGTTGAGGGGGAGCCAGCATTTCTCTTCACTTTGCGCTCCAGCACGCTGAAGGGCAGGCACAAGGGTGATGTCAGGTAAGTGGCAGGCTAGAAACTAGTAAATTATCTTAAAGCTCTAGTAGACTACTATATCTGTGCTCATTTCTGTTGTGTCATTTGTAGCTTTGCAGGAGGAAAGAGTGATCCATCAGATAGAGATTTGGTGGCCACCGCTTTAAGGGAAGCGAAGGAGGAGCTGGGCGTTTCTGTGGCTACCGAGAAGGTCTGGGGCATCTTGAAGCCTCTCAGAGACAGGGTGAGTGCAAGTGCTGTCATATCTTTAAGAGTAAAATTAATTTATTTAATTGATTAGATGGAATTATTGCTGTCTATGAGTTTATGGTGAGTATTGTAAAACCATGGTTATGCGCCACTGATTTCTCAATTGGAGCGATTTCTTTAATTGCCTTTTTAATTAGCTTTAAAAAGGGTCCTAAAGGCTTCAGTAGGGCTGGAACTACCAAATATTTTATTTTATTTTATAGTTATGTTGATTATTCATACTCTAAATGTCAGTGAAAAATGAAAAGTAGTAAATAATACTCATCACAAATTCCAAGACCTCAAGGTCATATGATCAAATTGTTTGTTTTTGTTTGACCAGCCGTCCAAAACCCAGAAATACTAAATACATGTACCAAATACATTAACTCTCATTCGTTATGTCACTACTATATAAGCTTTGCTTTGTCACAAAGTTAGGCCACAGATAGTCTATATTGACAATGATTCATTTGGGGAATTGCTCTGTTCCCGCCGGTTCAGATTTCAGGAAAATCCAGACAGCTAGCTAGACTATGTTAAATCGTTTTTTTCTGTTGCACAACTAAAAATACTTTTGAACAAGCACATGTTCAACCAAAATAAGTTCTTCGGGAGGCTTTTTTACAGAGGCACAGTTGCTCTGTCCGGTGCTTATCACCGCTTAAGACAATTGGGATTGGTTTTAAAGAAATAAACCACAGGATGTTTTTCTCCCATCCCAGAATGCTGTGTGGACTAGCCAGACCCTCCTCCGCAGTGCTGTGAAGGAAGGTCTGGCAATGTGAGACTAGGCCACAGATGAATCAATTTTGAAAATCAAGAACAAAGTTCATGATTTTGTGTCACTTACACAGACACTAATACTTATTTTCAATGTTATAATTTTGAATACTGAACTTTTTTTTTTTTATCTCTCTCACTAGTCAGGGATGATGATAGCG
This sequence comes from Etheostoma spectabile, assembly GCF_008692095.1. NCBI lineage: Eukaryota > Metazoa > Chordata > Actinopteri > Perciformes > Percidae > Etheostoma > Etheostoma spectabile. The sequence goes on along the minus strand of NC_045735.1, from coordinate 7,461,050 downwards.
CCTGTGCTGGCTAACCTTGGCGCCTTCGAGGAGTTGTCCTTCAAACCAAACCCTGGAGAGGTATAATAATATTTTTACCACTTCCTGTACATTTATATCTGTTTGAGCGGTGTAAGTTTCCACATTATGTAAATTACTGGAGATTTTGTTTTCGAACATTGTGAGATGATTGGTTAAGTATTTAATTTATGTTGGATAAGTGAATTTTTCCAGAACATGTACTAGTAGAAAGCAAAATAAAAATGGTCTTTCTTTGTGAGTGCATAACGTTGCACCTTCGTCATACCCAGCCCTAATAAACATCAAAGGTATATTACTGGGTGACTTGGTTTCATATCATCTACCCTCAGAGGTCAATATAGCCTACATTTTTTTAACATCTCCCATTTTGACAAACTTAAGAAAACTCACATCTTTTCTGGTTTCTAGTAGATCCAAAGTTGTAAACTGTGATTCCTTTGCCTGTTTCTGTCCCAGGTTGAGGAGATTTTCACCTTGTCCTTGTCCCACTTGTGCAACCCTCAGAACCGTGGCTACACACACTTCCGCACCGGCGACAAGTACGGATACACTCTCCCAGTGTTTCGTAACGGGAAGCATCGAGTTTGGGGCCTGACAGCCGTCGCTCTAGACCATACCCTGAAACTTATCGTCCCTCTTTAGCAGCTCAATTGCCATTCGTTTACAGTACACTTACAATACCGAGGCACACCTTTTAATGGGACTCACAGATTTGACTATGACAAATGAGCAAGCAAGCTTTGTGTAGCAAGTTCATGTCAAGAATCGGTGTGAATACAAAATATTTTCATTCATGAAGGTAAATTTCATTTTTTCAATTGTGCACTTTCTGAACCTCGGATGTCTAAGAATCTCTCTTGAATGGATCATGTGTATAAACATGGTGGCCAGCTGTGATGATGTCACTGACTAAAGGACAGGTGTTGTGTGATGTCTCGGTCATGGCTGTATTAAGACAGCGTTCTGAGGAAACATGTGAACCAACAAACCGTGCACACCGTTTTTAGATTGCCCGTGGCTTAAAAGAAGATGTTACGACATCATACGCGACCTTTGGGGGTGTAGTCTTAACATATTTCACAACAAACTGGCTTTATTGACTTGCAAAATTATCTTATAAATTAACAAACATATGTGTAATTCATGGCACAATTCCAAGCAGTGGTCCACCGGAAGGGGGTGGACTTTGCCTCTCGATGACAGAGATCGTAGCTTCCAGGGTGATTTAGCTCATAGCCACTTTTGATCTCACAGTAAAACAAATCTGGACAGCTATAAACACTGAAATGATACAAGCTAATCATGTGGTGTGTTGATGCAATAAAGGTTGTTTTAAAGGTATTTTCTCTGTAATAATTCTTTATAAGTGAGATCTGTTTTTACATCACTGACATCAAAGCAATAAATAGTTGGAGGGGGAGGAATACTTAGTTGGTATCTGAATCAAAACTTTTTACAAACTTTAAAGCTTTTAAAAATAGTCACTGTGCTATTTACTGTTGCTCACCACCAGCTTTACATACAGTAGTGAGGGTTGCTGTCCTGCTACAAGTCAAAGGGACTTCTTACAACAACTTTTGAAAGCTGTGAACCCGCAGGTCTGAGTTTAGAAGATGAGTCCTCAGGTTGTACAATGCAGACTTTTTGGTTCTCAAACACTGCCAAACATCTGTGTGTGAAATGGTATTTGAAAAAAGTAGTCTGTGGGGGAGGTGATCATGAAGTATCAAGGCTGAGAGCACTCCATGGGATCTCGTGAGTCAGGCAGGAGGTGGCAGTTGAAGGGCCAGCTGAAGGAGAAGAGATCCAGGGCTTGGCTGCATTGCTGCTCGGCAGAAGAGCAGACAGAGCGGCAGGGCTGGAGGATGCCACCCTGAGGACTGCACTGGGGCAGAAACATTCCACACAAAAGCCTCCGCAAGGGCTCGAAGCATGCCAGCTCCATCAGTACCTGGAAGACAAAACGGAGGAAAGAGTGTTTGAAGTTGAATGTCTGACTTGAAACCGCTGTAGTTGTTAAAATGTTGTCCGTACGTGCATTGTGTGTATTTTAAAGAGTATACAGCAAGAAACAAGTTAAGTCATGAACGTAGCTGTTACCCGGTACTGTCGCAAGAGTGTGGCAGCTTCTCTCTGATCAGCAATAGACAGCCAGATGTTTGGGAATGAGGTGAGGTTGTATCTGAGGCCTTGACACATCTCTACCTCTATAAACTCACACGATGAAGCTAAGGGCATGGAGAAAATAAATCATTTGTATTATTTTACATTTATTTAGTGTACTTCCTGCCTCTAATAGACCAAGGAAAGCATTTCTTTACTTTTATCCTGATAGGTTTTTTAATTTTTATTTTAAGTGTGATTTCAACAGCAACACTAGCTCTGAAAACTAAAACACTATCTGTGACTCTGATCAGGGTCAGAGATAGTCTTGCATTGTCAGACATTCCTCCACAGCACTGCGGAGTAGGATAGATAACAGGGACTCACTGAAAGGGGGGTAGGTGGAGTTGCCACAGCCCTGCTCATCTGCTCCGTCAGAGCAGTCGTTCCATCCATCACACAGCCACTGCTGCTGAATACACTCTCCAGTACTGCAAGCAAACTGGCTGGGACCACATGTCCCTTTAAATCAAGACAGAAACACACAAGAGAGGGGTTTACAATGCAAAAATGACAATGTAAAGAGAAAAAGGAAAGTACTGTAAAAGGAAATAATTTGTACATTTAAATGAGTTTAACACTGTCAGCTGTATGATGAGTAAATGTAGGACACATTGAAAGTATGGACAAAAAAGAAGGATAGGGGGAGGGAAACAATACACTTTAGTGAAATATGAATTTGCTTTCTAAAAGAAAGAACTCACTGCCTAGGACAGACACAGCCTTGTATGTTGCGTTGAAGCCGCTGTCGGCCACTCCCTCATCAGCCACAAACATAACAGTCATGTGGGTACCAGAGGAGGTCAGGTCTGGAGGGAAGTTCGTACCACAAAACCTAAGACAAAGGAAACAAAAGATGCTTCAAAACACTTTGGTTATATTACTCACATAAAGGAGGACACATATTTGTCCTTATTTACCCTCAACACAGGATTTTAACAACAAGAAAATGACAAATCAACAGTTACTGTCCAGATGGCTGAAAACAAAGATAAGGCTATGGTGGGTCTAACCTTCCCAGCACCCTTCCAGCTCCAGTATTGTCGTGCACCTCCACATAGTCAAACTCACAGACATCTTGAGTCTCCAGGCTGAAGTTACTGAAGCTCAGCGTGATGACGTGACCCTCCTCAACAGATATATACCATATGCACAACTGATGAGAATCCAAAGAACACCAAATTAAACATAAAACTCAAGCTTTGCTGTCCTGTAATAGCCAGAATGGAGTGTGTTTGACAGACCAACGTGGTTAAGATTGTACCTGCTGGTGGGGATAAGGCCTGGGGTGGTTTGGACTCGATAGGGAACCAAACGGCCCAGTTTTCTGCCCACCACAGTCTGTAAAACAAACCATGTCCATGTGTCCTTTTCAAGTGTGTATAACTTGTGTGTTCTGTTTTTAACTTTATTTGCATGCTCTCAACCTTTGTGTTTATAGGTGCAGTTTGCCTCATCTGTTAGGTCATGGCAGTTTGGATGACCATCACACACAGACACAGGCAGCAAACAGCGACCACTGTCACACAAAAACTCTTCTCTGGAGCAACTCTCTGAGAAGACACAGAGCCACACAGAGAGACAGTAGACACATGCACATGAATGTAAATGGGGATGAGTAAAAGAGAGATTCTCTCTCACACACACACACACACACACACACACACACACACACACACACACACACACACACACACACTACTGACTGTGTCCAGGCCGAATGGCCCTGTACTGTGCACTGAAGCCGTTGCCCGCGATGCTGCCATCAGAGCGTAAGGTGACCCACACTGTGCTGCTGTTTGTGTTGACTGTCGGTGGTGCTACATTTCCACAGAACCTGCAGTAGAGAAGAATATTCCTTTTAATCATCTTAACCTTTCACTTGAATAATCTCAGTTTTTTTTTTCTCCATATGCCAGTTTTGGAGTTGCCGCCTGCCGAGTCTGAACTTAGCACTGAAAAAAGAGATTCGTGAGCCATTTATGTAACATTTTTAGAATTTAATGAATTGTGTTACGACACTTTCCAAGAATGCAAGTAAACTAAAAGGTCAAAGTTTCCACATGTATTGAAATCTTTCCAAGAAGCTGTAGCTCCTGTTATGCGCAGACCTTTAGTGCCATCTACCAACAATTGAAGGTAATGACATGAACCCTATACCATAAATTTAAGAAGAACGTGTATGTAAATGCTTAAAAAGTTAGTTTTGCATAAATAAGACAAGCACATGTTAATTTGAGTTTTGAATTTTAGTGATTTTTATACACTCAAATTGTGTATTTACCAGAACACACATCCATACTTTGCCTCTCCTTCAATAGCTAAGTCCTGAAAACACTTAAACAACTTGGGTGACATTGTTTTTGTTATTCCTCTCCAGAGTGACACTGAGAGCAACGGAAAAATCTACAAGCAACCAAAAATGTGGAGTGCAAAGTGCAAGGTCTTCTTGCAACATAAGCATAAGCATTTAGAAGAGAGGCCCAGGCATTGTACTATGAAAAATAACATCTGACGAGAAACGGCGCTGTTGTGTTCGGAATGGAAACTGACAGATGCCCTGAGAGGACCTGACCAACCTGGTGACCACAGAGCTCTGTTCTATCTGCTCTTGCACCTCGAGCCAGTCAAACAGACAGGGAGACGGCCCCTCTACAGTCAGAGAGGAAACATGGATCTGGACCAAGTGGGGGGGTGGGACTCGGATCACCCAAACACAAAACAAGTTGGGCGGATAGGAGCCAGGATGGTTTGGAGAACTGAAACTGCCCTCTGGGTCAGTCAACACCCCTCCACAACCTGAGAGACAGAAGGAATACATTGTTTCAGTAACAAAAAAAAGGGAAAGGGCTACTCAATAAAGAAAAGATACATTGTATCGTGTGAGGATGGACATGAAATTGACCATGGACATTTTGAATATTGAATAACAACAGGCCTATGAACAGCGATTTAGCTCACGTGTTTCAGATGGTGGGATCCTAGTGGGCTGTGGTGCAGATGTACTTTCCTGTTGACTTCTGTTAGCAGAGATTGTGGATAGATTATGGGACCCTCCATCTCCTGCATTCAGCTGGTCTGGAGGGCTGGTGGACAGCAATTGATCCTCCACAGCCTGGCCCTTAATCTCTAAATCAGGGACCAAGACACAGCATGGAAACATGACGCATGACAGGGAGACTAATCAGAGAAGCTTTAGAAATAAAATGAATGAAGAAAGCAAATAGATGAATTGCTGAGGATTTAATCTATTGAAATGTTAAGAATAGGTCATGAAGTACTGTAAATTATTACTGTTGCATACATGTTAAAGGTCATCATTTTTTTATTGGAGTTGATGGCAGGAATACTGAGATTGGAGTTTTTCTTCCCACAAGTACCTATCCAGTAGAAGTACTGGAACGGGCAGTATTGGTAAAATGACGGTACTTTATGTTTACATTTTCCATGAAAGCACAGATAGGAACGACTGTTGGTATGCAATCAGAATTTATACAAAACAATCAATTTGTAATAAACCCTTTAAATCAGTTTCAGGTGTGTCTTTTTCATTGTGATGACTGATCTGAGACGCGGCAGTAACTCACGTGTGATGATGAGGGCCAGCGCCAGTCCGAGGGCTGTTAACAGGAGCAGGGTCGCAGCAGAAACCACCACCACCCCCCAGCCACAACCCGGGCCCCGCAGACCCAAGCGTAGACCTAAATAACAATGTATACACATACATAAACGTGAGGTAAGTGACAAACGAGGTCTTTATTGCTACCAGAAGTCATGATTTTATTTGTATGTTATGCTTCTTTCCCCCTTTCATTTACTAGAGACTTAAATTCTCCAAAGCTCAGAAAAAAACTTTCTGTCAGCTGTGCTCCTCTCTCACAGTTTACCATTAATCAAAATGAAAGCTAAAAATGAGCTGCTGGACTTTGCCTGGCTTTGTAACTAGATACCAAATACTCAGTTATTGTGTAATTTATTTGATCATGTTTTCATTTTTGTTAACCAAAATGTTTACTTCCATAAGGGTATGGTACTGTTTTCAGTTGAAGGGCGATCTTTATTGCCCTTCCATAAAGTTGTTGGACTTGTGAGATACAGATTAAAACAAGAATGATCAAAAGCAAAGCAGCAGAAGATACTTTAAGTACTTGGTAATGGGCTAAACACTAAAACAAAGGACCCTATATTTCCCACAATGCAACCTGGTATTGTCTTTAGTCTCTCCCTGCCTGCTAAACACCCTTAGACCTCCAGTTTCAAATACAAGCTTTCTTTTATACAGTTAGTATTCAATCCCAAGTGGAGATGAAATCACAATGTCATCATAATGTCATCTGTTTTCAAGAAACTTCTTCCAGGGCCGCAGGAGACACAGGCAAACATGGGTTATCACAGACAAACCATGACCAGTGAACAGATCTTTGACTTTTACAATTGGTGAATTTCCCCTTTAATCCTTGGTTACAGTGAACCATAGGAACCACGTTTTACGCACACACTTCTACAAGAGAACTGGACTTAAAGGTGGACTTCAGGTGATGTAATAATGTTACTAATCCAATACAAATACACAGTGTAATACAGTTCAAGTTTAGTCCCAGAAAGCAGCAAGCTGCTGATTGGCTGACTCACTAGCTGGTGGTTTGATTGGTTCAGGGGTGGACGAGGATGTCCTGAATCCCTCCACCCTCTCCTCCCGCTCCCCCTCCAGCTCAAAGGCAGGGTTGCAGAACACATTCTGCGGAAAGCAGAACAGAAAGGAGTGGAAATGAAACTATCAATTTAAAAATTCACACAGTTACAGACAAAGGATTTGTACAAGTGATAATTTATAAGCGAAAGAGATAATACATATATTCTTACTTTTTCAAATAAAAATTGGAATTCATAACATTGGAAATGAAACACACTCATTTAAAAACATGCTTAAGGGTTTTGCTGCTACAACTTTACATGGTCTAGTATGACCAGTAGCATATGGTTGCTGCTGTTAGCTAATGTTAGCTAACCTTAGCCAGACATTGTAATGGACATTAGTCCCATTCCACTTGTTCTCAGTCAGGTCACCTAATGATGGTTTCTAGCAGAAACAAGTCACAATCACAATAATCTAAAAAAAACATCTCTCTTTAAATTGACATAGCAAAGTTGTCAGAGAGCAACAGTGTCATTCATTTGGAATTGCGTGATTGGCCACCTGGTGAGTATAAGTCCAATGTTCACTGTATTTTAGCTCTGTTTTTGGTCTCTACCAACTATTGAGGGAACCATCACTGGATTTCTGGACAGAAAGGGGATGAAAAATTTACCTCTGAGATGTAATTGGCAAGAAATATGAAGCATCTTAACACAGAAATAAATAAAGTACAAGTACCTTGAATTTGTACATTACAGTACTTGAGCAAATGTACTTTGTTACATTCCACCACTGGCCACATAGTACTGTTACATTTACACTGATAATGCATAAATGAGACAAACATTTGTTTTCAGCCTAAAAATATCACCTAGTCCAAATCACACAGCTAAAAAGCAGAATTGTACAATTGTACAAGACAATGACTGTGGACTGCACATGAATAGTAATGACATAGCATGGTTACAGGTTCACAAGGCTTGAAATGAAGTATTAACATATTTTGTTGATATTCACAATGGAAAATAAATAGGCTTTAGTTTGCAATGCGTGTGCTGACCAACCTCCTGCTAAATGTCTAAATAAATTCCCACATTGCAGTGCCATCATTAATCACCGTCATCCATTTCATCATACTCACTCACCTTATAGATATCTGAAGAGTCTGAGTACACTGCAACTTGGCTGAGGTCAGACATCTTAAGTCCTCTGTCACTCTTTCAGTGCTCTTCTTAAAGAGCCGGATGTTGTGATAAATGTATCAGTGGTGATATCGTGAATAGAGCCATTCTACAGGGAGTCCTAAAATGTTTTTCGGAATCTTCTTAACATTGTTCACTTATTGTTCCTGCATTAAACTTCCACTGAGATGTATTGTAGCAAGCTCACGGCCTTCAATCCTCCAGTACAGCAGGAACCTTTGTTGGACTACCATCAATGTAATCCATATAAAAAAAAGTAAAGAAAAACAAAATATAAATCAATTTTCAAACTCCATTTTTAAAAAATATCCATGTTTGCTGCTATTCTTCTTCTGTTTCAGCAGCATCAACCTGTATTTCTCTTATTTGTTGATGGTGTGTGAGTGGTTACAAAAGAGTTTCAGAAACTCCTTCACAGTGGTGAACAAAGCCGAGTCAGCTGAGAGGACTGAGCCCCTCGCAGGAGGAGGGAGGACAGGGAAGGGGAGAAAGGGTGAGGGTGGAAGTGGAGGTGGGGGGTCCTGTTAAATTTCCATAATCCCGATAATGATCTTTTAAGATCCTAAAACGTTTAATTCATACGCATGCTTGCATGCCCCAACCTGAGCACGAAGGTGCACCAACACACAAATACACATGAGCATTACACACATTTCTTAGGCATCAAAACAAAAACGGTGTAGGGTTCAGCTAGGTTTGGGAATGGGTAATAATAGTAAAAGGTGCAAAAGAGATTGTAAGCATTGCATTAGTTTCCCAAAGCTGGCTCATGGCATTGACGTTGAATGTAGTAATATATTTCAATGTATACGCTTTGGAGCAGCTTTTTTTGTAGGCCACTCTTGGCATCAAGTTAATAAGTACTGTAAGAAGGGCATCACTCGACTTCACAAAATCCTAAAACAAGAGACACAGATGAAGCTAATGCAACCAAAAAATGAAAGTAACAGCTCAAATCTGTGTTCTGCCCTAAATTGCTCAATCCCTGCTTCCCTGTTTGGTGCTGCTGTGTTAATGGGTAATCAGTCATCAAATAAACTGACTGCAGGTTGATACACTCACTCTCGCTTTGTTTTCTACCACTCAAAGACACAAATACCACTGATACAGACTCTGGTCATGTATGTCAAGCCCATACTGTGGATCCTACTCTTCACCGCTTTCCAGGAGGGTGAGCATTTCCATTTTACGCCACACTTAAGTATGATTACATAAAATCCCTACGAATCGAAACCATATGGCTTTGTTGACGCATGTGTCTGTGTACCCTTTTTGCTTGTGTGCGCATGCTTATCACCTCTTTACTGTTTGTGTTCTAGTGTATCTGCAGGATTATAATTATGACGATGAAACATACCAGGACCCACAGCCTCCAAACTGCTCAACCACAGAGAGCATCAAAGCTGGACATGTCACCTACTCACAGGTAAAAATAATGAAGTGAGCTAAAATTATTAGTTACATAAATGTATTATTTTTAATCATTAATAAACAATTAGGCGCACAACACGAAACATAATCACAGACTATTTTGATTATAAAATTTTTTTCTAAAAACAGCAAACATTCTGTTTCAGCTTCTTCTAAAATGAGGGACCACTGCTCTGCTCTCTTTCATTATTTTAAATGTAACACCGTCTTGGTTTCTGGATTGTTGGGCAGACAAAACAAATATTTAAAGACGTTACCTTTTTGGACGTTTTTGTGAATTTGGAATGGCTATCTAAAACCAGACGATAACGTAATGATCAAGATAGCTGTCAGATTAATGCACAGTGGAAATATTTGTTAGTTGCAGCTTTATTGAAAAAGTTAATGTATCTTTTAATTGACTTCACTCAAGATGGGAGTACATCCTAACACCAAATCGAAAGATACGAGTGTGCATTCAAATTTATTTTAGCTCTGCTGCACTGATGTACTCGTTTTTTAAGGTTTTAAAACAAATTCATGTATAATAATACAATTTCATTCTAACAGGCTAAAAGAAATGTAAAACACTGCAAAAAGGGGGCAAAATTGAGGATGTTTAAAAAAGAATGTGGCATGTAAGAAACAACAACAAAACGATCAAGTGAAAAATATATAATTTTGTAGAAATCCTGCATGCAGGTCAAAGCTGCTTAAGGGGGTTATTTTCTGATCATGAAAAAAGGAACTATGTCTTGAAAGTGAAACAAACCAAGCATATCTTTACTGGAAAGCTTCATGTTGCTTAATGTAGCTCCATGTGTTTCTTGTACAGGGGGGGCTGGAGGGCAGCGTGCTGACCTATCACTGCGGCCCGGGCCGATACCCTTACCCAGTCAGCCACAGGCTCTGCAGTGCTGATGGGGAGTGGTCGCCCATGAGATCAACCACTGGCAGACTGATGTCACGGGCCATATGCAAAGGTAATGGTTTGAATGATGATGCATTCAATGTCACATGCAAACCAAAGTACTCTTGGCTAGCCTGCATTCTCTTATCCTCATCCTCAAACCACTTTTCCACCTCTCTCCTGCTCCCAGATGTGTTGTGTCCGGCTCAGCTCCAACTGGATCAAGGTGACTTCTGGCCCAGGGACCAGTGGTCCCGTGTTGGGACAACTCAGAGCTTCTCCTGCCAAGAAGGGTTCACCTTGTATGGGTCCGCCCAGAGGAACTGCACCGTCTCTGGGGAGTGGACAGGAACCACTCCCGTCTGTGACAATCATGGTAACATTAAAACCTTGGTCGTGATAAAGCATACATCATGTGTATAATCACAGTATGTACAATACATGACTGTATTTTCCCCTCTTACATCATAGCAATTGAGAATAACTGAGAATATCCACTTACATGAGGCCCTGAGCCCAGTTCAGCAGGTGTATTCAAGCCTACGGTATAGTGAGCAGCATGCACTGACTAAGCCCATACTTACTGAGGTTTAGATTGGAAAGCAGCTTTGGATGAAAACACATCCATGATCCCTGCAAACAGATTTTATAAAGAAGTTTACCGTGGTTACTCTGACACAAAACATGTCACTGACCAAATGTTGCATTTACTCTTCTTAACTTTAACTTTTATTCAAAAGTCAAACAAAAGTCATGTGTTTTTGATTCAAATTAAATGAATGAAATGCCTTGGTGCAACATTTATTACATACTCATATTTTGCAAATCAAGTTATATTTTACATTCTCTTTAAGAATGGTTATAACCTTGAAAATGATCTATTGCATTTTTAATCTACTGTTGCCCTCTGCAGCTGAAGACTGTAGTGACCCAGGGATCCCACCCGGGGCCCTGAGGACAGCGGGCCGGTTTCACACAGGAGAGAAGGTGATCTACCGCTGTCAGGTTGGTCTGGATCTTCTTGGGTCGGCTGAAAGGGTTTGCCTGGAGAGCAGAGAGTGGAGTGGTTCAACACCACGGTGTCAAGGTGCAGAGTAGCCTTTTTTTAAACATACAATAAATGCACAGTTGTAATCACAGTTTTAGATGTAGGTGATTTCCTTTATGTAAAACAACAAAGGATTTTTTTTTACAAAAAAGACCTATAGCAATTGGGCATCAAACCAGTGCCAAAACATCAAATGGTGAAATATTATTTTACACACATCCATGGTATCTTTGTCCTTTACTGCAGGCCCAAATACCTTTGACTCCCCCAGCGTTGTGGCAGCAGCCATGGCGGGGTCACTTGCAGGAGTTATGGATGTACTCTCACCAGATTCCAAACAGAAAGGTGGGCATAACTTATATCTTGCTTAAACATATTCAAGAATTTGGCAGGGCATAAACAGCATTACATTTTAGGTGGATACAATTAAGGAGCAACTTGCTGAACTGAACTGCAATTAAAAGAAAGTACTTTGTGTGTGTGTGTTTAAGGTGGAGAGATGTCCTTTGCCAGAACGTTACGTGTGGCTGAAGGCAGTCGTATGAATGTCTACATTTTGCTGGACACATCAGGAAGCATCACAAAGGCGGACTTTGAATTATCCAGGAGTGCCACCATTGCTCTCATCAGAAAGGTCTGTGCCAAATGAGCTAACTTGATTCAACATTGGTGTCCTAGTTTGTATGTCGTCTTGTCTCAGTGGTTGTAAAAAAAAAAAACAGACACTTCTCCTTTATTTTCCTTATAGTTGGACAGCTACGAGGTACAGCTCAAGTTTCATGTGGTGTCATTTGCCACTGAGGCTAAAGTCATTGTTGACATCCGAGACCTGGATACAAGTGGTAAAATCGATGACGTCATATGGCATCTGGAGGAGTTTGACTACAATAGTAGGACTGGGCTTGTTATCACAGTATTATTTGATGTAATGAGCATTTATTTTAATTAATCTGGTGTGATATTATCAAGTACAGTACGTAATAACCACAATGCACTAATGTGTTAAGCAATTACATTATTTATCAATTTACTTTTTCAATTGTCTCATTTTTTACATTTGTTCATCTGCAGGTCATGGGCGTAAGACGGGCACCAACCTCCATGCTGCCCTACACCGTGTCAGTGAGGTGATCAGCTTCTTGAAGCAAAACAGCGCCAAGAACCATTTTAATGAGACTCAGAACATCATCATCATAGAAACAGATGGTAAAAAACACAGAAAATATCTCAATAACTTATGCTAAAAAAGCATAAGCTTGCTCATAAAAAATCAATTACAACTCATTTGTTTTTTTGTTGAAAAAGGAACATATTGGCCATACTGAGTTCATTCACTCTTTATGACTTTCTGCCTGCAGGTTACTCCAACACAGGCACCAAGCCTCAGATTGCTCTGGCCCAGATCCGGAATCTGCTGGGCTACCTCAACACATCCCGCGATCACACAGATGAAACAATGCTGGGTAGGCCGATCAAGATGAAAAAAATGATTACATGTTTTAATGCACAGTATATATTGCAGACATCATATCATTACTTCCACTGATTGCAATCATAAATCAGACATGCAAGGCAAAGCTTGTTTAGTGTGTTCAGTTTATGTTTAAATGGTTGCCAATGCTTATGCATGTACACAGTATAACTAATTTATTATGTGTGATTTTAGACGTCTATGTATTTGGCATTGGGAAACAAGTGAAGAAAGATCAGTTGAACTCCTTAGCCTCACAAAAACGTGGTGAGAAGCACATCTTCATTTTGGAAAACTATGAAATACTGGGAGAGGTGTTCAACAGCATCATTAGTAAGTAGATCACTGTCAATACTAGGACATAAGTGTATGCTTTCTGACTTCAACTGTCATTATACCAGCAGAAAACTAAATATTGAGAATACAAAAGATTTTTTAAATTAACCTGAAAGTACAAAACTGTAAACATTTCACACTGGATTTGAAGCAATTTTGCATACTAAAAGTTCATACATTTAGGTTGAATTATAACCATTAAAATGCTTCATAATACAGGTGACAAGGGTGTGACAATGTGTGGGGTAGCTCAGGAAATGGTTGAGGATAATTCAGCCTACACGAGACCCTGGCACGTCACTCTGAAACCGGACACAAGGGCCACACCGGTCAGTCACTACAATCATAATAGAGATTCTTCTTTTATTGGTTTGATAATTTAGACTGGATTTTCAGACATTGACACTTTCCTCCTATATAGACTACGCCGTGTGTTGGATCCATTGTGAGCCAGAACTGGGTTCTGACAGCTGCTCACTGCTTTGCCAGAGCGAGCACAGAAGTCCCTCAGCAGGTGGTGATATATCACGGTCAGTGCCAGTACCTGAAAATGTTTTGGACTTTAAAGCTGGGGTAGGCAGTTATCCGGAAAAGACAAAAAAAAAAAAAAAAAAAAAAAAAAAAAAAAAAAAAAAAAAAACACGCCACACTTCAAAAAAATACAGCCCTCTTCCTACAGCTCTCCCCTTGCTGTCTTAAGCCCCTCCCACCAGACAAGTGGGAGCATATCCATGCACTTCATACAGTAACCTGTACGGGTATATGGGTACATGAGTACACAAGGACAGCCATGCACATCTGCGTTTGTAGAACAACCAATAAGAACGCCATCTTTTTGGAAATGATCTGTGACTGGCCGAAGTCTCCCGTAACAGGCTAAATTTTCTAAAGCCAAGAGCCAAGAGGAGGTGCAGAAGACTTTGTTCCCTCAGACCACTTGAATTTGAATATGCTGCTACATAACTTATTCTTTTCAGAATCAAAGCATTAACAAAGCAAAAAATAATAGTGCATTTCTTACCTCAGTTTTATCTACTATATTGTAGCAGACATCAGGTCTAAATTAGAGCTTTCTATTAACCATCTTCTTTGGTTCCCAGGTGGGGGCACGGTGGTTCCCAAGAGGGTAATCATGCACCCAAAGTACAACATCAGGTCACTCAAACACAGAAACGTATCAGAGTTCTATGACTACGATGTAGCTCTGGTACAGGTGAACAAGAGTATCCCACTCTCCTGGAAAGCCAGGTAAGTGGAAAAGATGCCACCAGGGTTGCATCTATCAAAAGAGCTTAACTCAAAGGCACTGATTTTAAAGCCTAAAAAAAGTTTTATTATGAAAAGGTCGTTTTTATTTCCAGCCTTTGTGCAGCTTATAAAAGGAATAACACTTTTTACAAAAATGCTAACATAAATCCTCTTGAACATCAATGTTGAGTGTGTGTACACTGTATGTCGTACAACAGACCCATCTGCTTGCCATGTACTGTACCAGCCAGCCGAGCCATGAAAAGGGTCAACTCCACTTGTCAGCAGCACAGTATGGGACCTTTTGACCTTTACACTCTGCAAAAGCATTTAAATTATTAAGAGTATGCAAGGTCTATTTAAAAAATGTTCCAAGTTAACATAGTGTTGATAATATATTACAACATAGAATTCAGACCAAAACATCCTGAATAAAGTCTTATGTATTCTCAGTAAAGTGTATGTGTGTTTACAGGGAGTGAACTACTACCGCACCAGGAGACTCCTGCCTTTTTCATCCATAAAAACTCTCAAAGCAAACAAACACATATTCACTTAGAGAGTCAGGTAAGTGAGGGCTGATGGGATCCACAGACTGCGGGCTTCATTCATGCGGACACTCAATAACTGTGTAACTAATTTGCTGTCTGCAGAGGCCCAGCTGTGTGGAGAAGGCCAGGCAAACACTCAACGAGCCCGCCAATGTAACTTTGGATGAGTATGTACCTGACAGATTCCTCTGTACTGGGGGATCCTCGACACACCAGTACGCAATCAGCTGTAAAGGTCTGGACTCTGCACTTACTGTATTATAGCCAACACCATTTGAATAACATTGGATTCACATTAATTAAGTGATGTCTTTTTGTATAGGTGACTCTGGTGGATCCTTGTTTCTGCAAAAAAGAAACCGCTACTTTCAGGTGAGTTTCTCACTTAAAAGAAAAAGCTTAATTACCCTGCAATCAGCATCATGTGGACATTTCTCCTGCTTTCATCTCCAGGTGGGAGTCTTGAGCTGGGGAACCACGAACGTATGTGACCCAGTCAACCCGGCTCTGAGAAAATACAGCAGCAACAAGCCGCCTCCTGATGCTCGAGACTTTCACATTGACCTGTTCAGGATAATGCCCTGGCTTAAAGAGCATCTGGGTGAGGAGATCCAGTTCTTGTCTGAGATCGACTGAGAACATCCATCATCAATCAGCGGAGAACTGCTTAGGTTAAGCCACAATAACTTAATGCGGAATGCAATAGAGCGCACATGGAAATGTGGGAATAATCATAGCCAATCATACACAGTAATATCAAGTGGTTACTAAAGCTTTATTGTCAAATGGATTACTGTTGATTTTCTATAGCTGTGGTGCAGTAAACACACTTGTAAAGGAAGATGTTTTGTCATACACAACATAAAAAGTAATTATTCTTGTTCTCACACTGTATCCTTGCTAAACTTAACATGTGCAACATGCATGATGCATTACATTTATATGGATACTTTGATTTGTTTTATAAAGTCTAGTTAACGTAAATTGTCCTAGTTAGAGGCCATTGGCCATACAATATCCATATAAGCTAGGACATAAAAGCACTGCACATATGCCAGTGGGTAGCCCAGACAGTCCATCAGCTGAAACAGAAATCAGTGTCTACTGACTAACTTTGTGTGTTTTTCTATGTTGCTTGTTGGTTGGATCTTACACCTCATCTCATTTTTTTTTTGTGTCAGTAAGAATGTGAAAGTCAAAGGTGTTATGAAGCCAGCTGTCCTATCAGCCCTCAGAAAACTGTCGGTACAGGGTTTCTGATTGGCTGTCTTTAAAGTTTGGCACAAAGTAGATCTGAAGGATCTCAGAGAATCCCTCAGGAAGAGCAGGAACCACAAAGTTTTTCCTGTCCAGAGAGAGAGAGAGACAGACAGATTACAGCGGTCAGTAACAAAACTATTAGTAAGAAGTGTTTTTATTACCAGTATTCAAAACCCACTGCGTCAGACTTGCATTTTAACATAGTGAAAATTAACAAAACAAGAGCTTCTAATAATTTATTAAAATAGAAAACTAAAGCACAATAGTGGCTGCATTTAGTTTGGGCTTTATGGCACAAAAAAATAAATAAGCATGTTTTATAACTGTTAAGAGTGCGAGAAGAAAGGACGGTATCACTAACTTGTAGCTGTGGAAAATCATGTCATTGACCTTGGCGTGTTTGCTGTCTGATGGAGCCATCTCACGGAACTGGGAACAACAATAATGCATTAAAAAACACTTGCCAACACCAGGATAAAACAAACCAAAGGGTGAGAAGTGACACTTTGGAGAGGAGAGTCCTACTTTGTTGTTGTGTTTGGCATGCTCCAGAGAGGCTGTGAAGTGGAAACAGCGACACGGCACTCCAGCTGCCTTGGCCACATCCACATATCTGTAAAGTATACACAGAACACTGGTTACACAAACAAAGTACGTAAGTAATTACAAGCAGCAGGCAGGAAAATACTATATTCATAGCACAAAATACAGCAACAGCAGCATATGATCAGTACCCCCCATTTGTTAAATAGATTAGATTAGATTAGATTAGATTCAACTTTATTGTCATTACACATGTACAGGTACAGGCAACGAATGCAGTTTTGGGTCTAACCAGAAGTGCAATAGCAGTAAGTGCAGGATATATACAATGGTCTATAAGTGCAAGACATATATGTTGAATAATATAGAAAAGAATACTATTATAAACAAGTTTTACAGATGGGTTTGTCCTATGAATACAAAATATAGATAACAAGTATTGTGAGCAAGATTTGCAGCTAGGAATTTGGTGGATATACTATAATTGCACATTTTTCAGATATGTGCAAATAGCATATATACTAGTTTACAGATTTACAGGTGAGTATGTACTATGAATATATATACAGGCGGCTATTATTATTATTGACAGAATTTTACAGATAGCTATAATAAGTTAGGCTAAAATGAGCAGTATAACAATGGTTTAAAGGTAGTACAAATAAGTAAAGTTTGGGCAGAACTATCCGAATTAAAGTGCAGTGGAAGTAATTGCATATTACAGTTAAAGTACGGTAGTGCAGATGTAAATGTAAACAATTGGTACTGTAAATAAAGTCAGCAGTGCAAATTGAAATGTAAGCAGTGCAAAAGATGCGATGTAAACAGTCGTATACTATAGTAACAGTCAGCAGTGCAGGTGAACATTATATATTGGGGATTACAAAATGGAGGCAGGTGTAGGAGGGAGAGGAGAGTCCATCAGTATATGAGGGGAGTGGGATCAAGAGGAACGGAGTTCAATAAAGAGACAGCTCTGGGGAAAAAACTGTTCTTTAGTCTGCTGGTCCTGGTCCGAGGACCCGAAACCCGCCGGAGGGCAGGAGAGAAAACAGTCTGTGGCTGGGTGAGAGGAGTCTTTCAGATGCTGCGAGCTCGATGCAGACAGCGTTTCTTCTGGATGTGTCTCGATGGCGGGTAGTGGAGTCCCTTGATGCGCTGGGCGGTTTTCACCACCCGCTGCAGTGCCTTGCGCTCTGCCACAGAACAACTCCCATACCACACTGTTGCACAGTTGGTCAGGATGCTTTCTATTGCACACGCGATAGAAGTTCACCAGGATAGTTGAGGAAAGTGATTCTTCCTCAGTGTCCTCGGAAGAAGAGGCGCTGGTGAGCCTTCTTGACCGCAGGAGGTGTTGGTTGACCAGGACATGTCCGCCGAGATGTGGATCCCCAGAACTTGAAACTGGAGACACGCTCACAGCCATTCCATCGATGTGGATGGTGTCGTGCGTGCCTCTTGGCTCCTTTCTGAAGTCCACGATGAGCTCCTTGGTTTTGGTGGTGTTGAGGAGCTGGTTATTTTCAGTGCACCAGTGGCCAGGTGCTGGATCTCTTCCCTATAGGCAGTCTCATTGTTGTTGCTGATGAGACCAATCACCGTAGTGTCGTCCCAAACTTGAGATGGAATTAGATTCGTACACAGGCTTGCAGTCAGAGTGAAGGGGAGTAGAGAAACGGGCTTAGCACACAGCCCTGTGGTACACCAGTGTTGAGTGTGATGGACGTGGAGCAGTTGGAGCCTGATCGAACATTCTGGGTCTGTTGTGAGAAAGTCCAAATCCAATTGCACGTGGAGGTGTTGATGCCAGGTCTCAATGTTATTAAGTTGCTATAACTTAGCCGGGATACAGTGTTGAATGCTGAGCTGAAGTCAACAAACAGTATTCGTGCATAAGTGTTCTTATTGTCCAGATGTGTGACACAGAGTGCAGTGCCATGGAAACGCATCCTCTGTGCTCCTATTGCTACGGTAGGCAAACTGGTGTGAGTCCAATGTTGATGGTAGCGAGTCTTTTAGGTGTGCCACGACCAGCCGCTCAAAGCACTTCATTACAATGGGTGTGAGTGCTACAGGGCGGTGTCGTTAAGGCACTTCGGGCTGGAGTGTTTTGGCACTGGCACAATGGAAGTGCATTTAAAGCATGTTGGTACAGCTGCTCGGGCAAGAGACAGGTTGAAGATGTCTGTAAAAACTCCAGCGAGCTGCTCCGCACATGCCCTGAGTACGCGTCCAGGGATGTTATCAGGTCCAGCAGCCTTGTGCGTGCTGATCCTGCTCAGTGCCTTGCAGACATCTGTGGAGGAGAGTGTGATGGGGGGGTGGTCAGCTGAGGGTTTGAGCTTGGTGGCAGTTTCTCTGTTGTCTCTTTCAAAGCGAGCATAAAAGTCATTAAGCTCGTTCAGGAAGTTGACATCAGTGGCTGTGGGGGTGGAGTGAGTGGGTTTGTAGTCACTGATGGCCTGAATGCCCTGCCACATGCGTCAAAGGTCAGCGTTGGAGAAGTGTCCCTCTATCTTCAGCTTGTAGCAGTGCTTGGCCTCTTTAATGCCCCTTTTCAGATTTGCCCTGGATGTGCTATAGGCCTGTGCGTCTCCGATCGAAGGCAGTATTGCGTGTCTTCAATAGGAGTCGCACTTTCCTGTTCATCCATGGCTTCTGATTTGGGTATGTGGTGATCTGCTTCTGGGTTTTAACAGTGTCTATGGTGGTGTTAAAATCCAGTAAGAGGAGGTGTAGCAGTCAATGTCCGTGTGAGAGCCACTGGAGGCTTGAGTAGCAAACATACTCCAGTCTGTGTGTGTAGAACCTTTCCTGAAGTGATGAATCTGCTCCTGCAGGCCACCCTTGATGGTCTCACTGATGGCTTCACGCGGTTGATGAGAGGTGCATATTTGGGGGTGAGGAACAAAGAAAGGTGATCTGACTGTCCCAGGTGGGGGAG
Organism: Etheostoma spectabile; assembly: GCF_008692095.1. Taxonomy (NCBI): domain Eukaryota; kingdom Metazoa; phylum Chordata; class Actinopteri; order Perciformes; family Percidae; genus Etheostoma; species Etheostoma spectabile. Next base: position 7,441,304 of record NC_045735.1, on the reverse strand, counting down.
GGGTGTCGCGACATACAACCATTTTGTAAGATTCCTTTAGAAAAAGGCTAAAACTTTGGCACTGAAAGTAACATAGTAATCTTGCAATGTTACTATGAAATATACTGCTGTGTCTGAACCAGGTTTAAGGGTGTAGATGAGATTAACAAAATATTCCAAAAGCAATGACATATTGAGTATAAGGATCATGCAACACAGTCTCACGGCAGTTTGTGAAATGGTCACGTAATTTTTTATTTAAATTATAATTATTTTTATTTGATTAGTGTATAAAGACACATTGATCTCATGGTGGTCAGTATGTAATGGGAAGCATATATGCGGAGGTTGTGTTTAGGAAAACAACGGGGAGAGGAAACGTCACATGTGGGACACGATCCCCGGTCTCCGGGGTAAAAGTCCTGTGTTGTTTGACCTATCCACCACCCCAACCAACCTCCCTCCCAACTAATTTAGTTAAAATGGGAATAAGTCATTAAATCACTTACATTTGTCATCAAGTGTAAGTGCATTTTGGCTAGTCACAATAACATGGAAACAGTTCAGCTGTTTGTTTAACTATGCCATTTTTAACACAATGACATTTCTCTACACTAAAAAGGGTGTTGTGTTCTTTGCTATGAAATTAGGAATGCAGGGTTGTGTTTTTGATTTACAACTTCTTCTTTTGTTGTATCTCTGTTTTGTGAGTTAGTGGCAGAAGAGAGAGGGATACATCCAGTAACTGAAATAAACACAGTTACTAGGTAACAAATCTGTGGTGCATGAGAACTGCTTTTTTGATCAAGACATATAGTTATACTATATCTCAATTACTGTCCCACTGTAATTGAAGTTACCAGGCAGAGTGGATTGATTCTGCTAACCTGCCTCTGGCAGAAACTTATATCCGTGAACTAAAACGGTTTTCCAAAAAGAAAACAGCAGTAGGGGAATGTAGCAATACATTCTGTTGCTGCAGCCCATTTAACCCGGCTGTTATACTGAGCTAATAATACTGCAGTGAGCTTGAATCAGTTTTGTCAAAATTTGGTTTAGAGTTTCAGATGTGCTCTACCGTTTGCGAGACTCTGGATCTGGGTTGGTGTTGTCCACGGCGACGCTGCGGCCTTCTTTCAGAGCACGCTCACATGCTGACACACAGTTCTGCCATGAGCCGAGTGTGTCCTGGCGCAAAACAAAACGTGAAGTCGGTCACATGTCACGATAGAGTTAAAAACGGCCCAATATTATATGGATATCATAATGCTCATACTACATTCTTTAAAATAATTAAAAGTTGATGTACAAAATGTAAAAGCAAGGTAGCAAAGATCAAAGTAAACCAAAAACTCAATGTTGTTGATAGAACCCTGTTCATTAAAATCCACTCACCCTGTTGACGTACACATAGCCTTTTGGAATGATGTGGGTGTGGAAGAATGTGGATTTACCAGCTGATAAGAAAGAAAGAGAAAAAGATCCGATTGATGCTAGTGGAAGGGGAGAACAGAAAAGATGATACACTGTCCTTTTTCTCTTACATGCAGGGAAACCCACGGCAACAATGACTTCTGTCTTGCTAGAGGTGAGAGAGGCAGACTGTGGGTCGTACAGTCTTCCAGTGGAGTCAATCTTCCTCTAGAAGTTCACATTAAGAAAAAAACAACATTAACAAAAATGCAGACACAGACCAAACCCACAAATGTTTCTCATACACTGTAGGAAAAGACTGTAGAAAAGAAAAACACAGTACACAGGAACGTTTATTGTACTCACAGGGTCAAAATTAGGCAGGCTGTAGGGGGCGCTCTTCCAGCCTAGGAAGTACTCCTCTGGGGTGTGGAACTGCAACCCAATGTTCAGAGCAAACTACGAAAACCAGTGAGTCATACTTATTTACCTGACATTATAATTTAAGATGACACACACAAAACAAGTCAAGCAAGGAGGAGTGGCACAAAGTGGTAAATAAAAATTACCGAAAGCAAAAGTCTTAGGTCTTACCAGTCGGTCACTGCAGGAGAAATCCTTCTTCTTCTTCCCTGGAGCCCAGTTCTCTGGCCGACCTGCAGCGTCTGTGGACAAAGGTAAGGTCAAAAACTCTGTGTGCATGTGTCTGTGTGTGTGCTCTTTTACTTCTGTCCTTCCGGGATAAATGTTTTCAACGCGACAGTAAGACTTGCAAAAGTCCTCCAAATGTGGTTACTTTTGTTGCATTTCTGCACATTCTAGATCATTTCTGGACTTGGGGTTCGGTTTAGACCTAGGCATCCTATTGGGTTTATAGTCAGGTTTAGGTCTAATATTAAGCATTGAGGATTGTAATTGTTTTCAAAGATTTCAGGTTGTTTGGGCTATGGTGAGGATATGGGCTTATTTTGGGGGTTTATGTAAATAGCATTGAATCAAATGTGTGGTTTTCAAAAGAACACATTACAAAATACACACCTGTAAGTATAAGAAGTTTATCACTTTGGCAACACCCCTTCACAGCCAACCTCACTTACCTCCAACATAAAAACTCTGCGTCTTGTCCACAGTCACGCCCTCATTTGCCTGAGCAGTACACACATGCAAATACAATCATAGTTAAAATTAGAATAGACGGTTTATTGTCAAACATGCAAAGGCATTAATGGTATGAAGGCGGCTCATATTGATTAGTATGCAGTGATCATACTTGGTTCTGCCTCAGTGCAAATACTGTGTATGAGGTGTGGTTCAAAAATAACATGGGTGTGTGTTCTACCTTCTCACACAAGTGTTTCCACATTCCCATCACTGGTTTCCTGTAGATACCAGGACCGGATGCTACAAACACCTGCAACAAAGATAGGGATACAAAAATCTGGGGGGGGGGTTGTACAATAAATAGGAGAAAAGTGAGAGTCAGGCCATTAAATGACTTACCTGCACAGGTAGCTGCAGCGTGTTGAGGATGTCCTCCACTTTAGACTTGAAGACTTCTGGTCTCAGTTTGCCTTTGGCGATCCCCATCTGGTTGGTGAAGAACACCACCTGTTGGAAGAGAGCCAGGGTAGACTAGGACATCCAGTGTCATATTTCAATGGCGTTCATCTTCTACTGTTGCATTTTGCTCCTCCTTACCTTGTATCCTTTCTTCAACAAGTTGGTCAACCTGGGCTGGATTTCAGGATACAGAATCCTGTTAATTGAACACACAAACTATGACACACAAACAATGACATGAGATAAACCCTTTTGAAAGGTATTGTTCAGGAGTGTAGACATACTTCCAGTCATCTGGCGCAGTGGGAAAGACTTTCCCAGACTTGGTAGTGATGATGCAGCCATCTATGTCAAACCCAGCAATCTGGATAACAACAAGAAGAGGAGGAAATGTCCAGGCATTTAGCTGCATGTTCTTACCAGAACTCATGTAAGGCTATATTAGGAAACCCCTTTACAGCACTTTTGTATTCATATGAAAAACTACGTTAACAAGAATAAGACATGATCTAACACTCGTCAGAGGACCTGCCTTTTGAAGATGCATTTCCACTGCTATTTATCAGACAGTTGGTTTTATTTTGTTACTTCCTGTGACCGGTTTTGACGCCAAACCAAACTCAACAACCAAAATTATAGCTTCAAATTATTTAATTATTTCTTTTATTAATTGTAATAAAATAAAATAATTTTGTATTTATTAATTGGTAGATTATTTGAATCAATTTATCATTTGGTATGTAAAACTTTTGTATTTAAATGTCTTGTTCTTCACACCAGTCAAAAAGTCAAAGGTATTCAGTTAACAATAATATTAAACAGTGAAAAGCAGGGTATGTTAATACTTAAAATACCAGAATCAGTGACACCTTGTCATTTTTGCTTGAAAAATGACCCTAGGTCCTTAATGGTTGGAAGTCCTTTTTTACAATAACACTGAACACTGTACCTCTTATTTTTGCAATTAAATTTACAATTACCATAATTAGATTTCATTGTGAGGTCTAGACTTCATTTCAAATGATTACGTTGCAAAATCTAATTGCCTACCACAATGCTGTGTAATTCTCTGACCTCAGACACTAAAACAATAATAATTGAATACATAATGCTGTTCCATTGAAACAGTTCCCACCTTGTCACTCCCCTTGACACCAGCAGCAGTGTAAAGCATCAGGTTGCTGATCTGCTGCCAGCTGCTCTTTAGACAGCCCTTTGAAGAGGATGAAGATGATGAAGGCTGTGTAATAGACTTCTCTGCCAACTCCTGTAGCTGCTTGAGCCTTTCCTCTGCCATTCTTTCCTCCTCCTCTTCCTTCGTTTGTCTGTCAGAGGCCTCCTCGTCTCTTCGTTGGCGCTTCCCCTCGGGGTTTTCACTCTCTGGGCTCAGCTGTCTTTTAGATGACTAGATAGAAAAATAAAAATAAATACTCTGTTATGTTTTTAGTTGTTTGACTTCAACGTCTCTTAATAAATAACATCACTAAATAGGTCCAAATACAATGTACAAACAAATGTGATACCTTCATTGGAGATTTAGAAAAGAAATCCTTTATACTGCGCTTGATGTCTGGACTCGACTGTGCCTCTTTTTCTTTCCCGTTTCTCCCGCCTTTTGTCTTATCTGCGGCTTTATGTCCTTTCTGTGCAGTGCTGGAGGTGGAATCATTTGAGCTCAGGGAGTAGAACAGTTTAAATGGGTGGCTCTGGTTAACTAGGAAGAGGGTGCCTCCATGGGTGAGTCTACCAGACTGGCTCCGGCCCAGCTTCTCACCATCCAGGAAACTGGGATTGGGACCCAGCTGGGGAAGAAAATAACATATGGACATTGGACTGTAGCTTTTACACATATCCAGGGAGTTTATAGGATGTTAGATAATGATAGTGTGTGTCTAGACAGTGAAGGTAAATCTGGGCTGTTATCAGGTTTTCAGTGAACATGGGCACGTGGGGAGGCATGCTCTGTGATTATAATGGCCGTCTAGTGTGTGCTGAGAATTTTAATTTAAAAAAAGATAAATATAATTTGTTTGTCTGTCTGTTCTGGTTTGGAGGATGTTTTCCAAACCAACTGGAGTTTAGAATGCCAACACACAGAAAGCCAAATGTGAGGGACATCCAGCGGAACCGCAACAACTTGCAAATGAAACATTGTCGATATAGACTAAGTGATCAGACATAATGACATAAATAAAACATCAGCTATGTGATGTGCGGTGGCAAATATCAAGTCTTTCTAGTGTTGTGTCTCGAGGATAGAAAGGGTTGAATGTTTGTAGGGCGTGTCTGGGAGTGATTGTTTTTCTATCCTGACAGCTTCACAGAAAGACAAACTGAATTATAAACAGTGACGTGGGACTTAAAAGTGTTTATTTTATACCTGAGTAACAACCACATCCTGGTCTGCAAAGCAAGCCACCACCTTCACTGTAAGAAACACAAGATTACTATCATATATACTCATGGACACATGCACACACATATTTGGATAGCCATTTCAAACTGAAACGAAAAGTCCAACAATCCACAGCATTTCTGATAATTGTTCAGTGGATCAAGTCATTTTTAATGCATCGATGCAAAATATAGGAGTATCCGCATTTCAGATTTGTTTTTCTGATGTTTTACAGACCAGAAGACTATTCAAGAAAAAAGTTGTCAGATTAATAAATAATGCAAATAATTCCAGCCCCACATACACAGTTACTGTGGCCTACAAAGACACTTATGACACCAATTCTATCCGTTTCTTATCTACGTCTGTATTGTATCTCTGTGTATTTTATGCACAGAAACCAAAATGACATATAGGGCTGCAGCAAACCCTTATTTGATTGCCACGCCTGTTAGTTTTTTTCTTGATTAATCATTTTGTCTATAACAGTTAAACATGTTCATTGCAATTAACTCTCTAAATGACTTGTTTTGGCCGGCCAACAGTCCAAAACCCAAAGATGCTCCATCTACAAAGGTACGAAACAAAGAAAAGCAGAAAACCTCAAGAATAAGAAGCCTGAACTGCCAATGTTTTCATTTTTACTTCAGACGTGACTCAAATGATTACTCAGTTATCAAAATAGTTGCCAGTTTTCTGTCCAACTATTTAATCAATTCATCCACCCGCTAGTCATTTCAGCTCTTGACATGAACAACTCATTTAAATGCTGCAATCATTATTATATAGTACTAAAGTTGTTTAATCTTTCTATCCCAACGAATTTATTTTTCTCTCTATGTAAGATCTATGAAGGTTTACGGCTATAAGAAAAAGTATATCCCATGCTGTTCGTGTAACCATTATTTATTGATCAGTCCATTTGAAACATGAAGGAAATAACAGTCCTAATTCCACTCAGCATCTGATTTAAACATTGTTCCTGCTCGACACTGACACCATACCACCAGGGCCTTGCAATTATATTTCACTATTACTATCAGAATAACTAAAGAGTAAATTACTAAATAGTACATTTTGAAAACCACAAGGGTCTCGCATGGGGTCTCGGTAAATTCATCAACCGTAAATGAAAATGACGCGCGTGTGCATTGTCGCGAAAAGCACCGATTATGTCGAGATTCCCCTCACCCTGGTGCCTGGAGCATTTCTTGTCGGTGACCCCAGTGTCCGGACCCCGGCCCAGAATCACAGCTCGTCCGTTCTCCAGGGGGACCCGAGCTCCAGAGGGGCTAACAAGCGTACACGACATGTGAGCGAGCGAGACACACACACCTCAGCAGCGATACTAGTTACTCTGAGCTTTACAGGGTTTGTGAACCACTCGTTGACTACAATTATGAACCGAAACAAATAAACACTTATCGCACGAAGGTGGCTGCGTATATAACAAGTATGTAACGTTTATACTTTTTTCTACAACTTAATTGTATCCAAGTTGGTTGTAGAAGTGCAGTAAAAAACAAAAATTAGCCGGAAGGGTTGGTATTTTTTGGCAATGTATCCACGGTCCATCAGAAAAATACCCTCGTGTAGAAACGTACTCCCTTTCAAGCTTCCACTCAGTAGTTACTTTTCCGGGATTTCAGTGGTTCTCTTAATAGAAAATCCATGTGGCTCGTAATGTAAAGTAATTTCACAAAAAGCCACGTCCGCATCCCACCCGAGCGACTCACCAATTTCGTTTCTGGTAATAGATTTGTTTTTATTGTTGATAGACATTGTTTTTATTAGGCTACTTGTAGCCTATATGTTAAGTAGTTTCAGTTTTGAATGTTGCGCAGGACAGTAAACCTACCCGAGCGATTTACTAATTTTCTCCTCCGTCAGACAAAATGACAACATGACCTGTTTGCGCTAAATGCGTGTATGCCCATACATTTGTCTAATTAGGAGAAAAAAAAATACTTGTTCGTCATCTTTGCCTATTTATTATCCAGTCGGTTGATGATGCTGTCAGGCCTAGATGTTTTGATGAATATAAGCTACTGTCTGTTACCTATCAGTTATTTGTTTTCATAACAGGCTGGCCAGGTTGTGTAACTCATGTAGCCTGGTTGGTTGAAGAAAATCTTGTTGTTAGAATTGTAATATGGTTTGCTTATTATCATAGAAGTAGGCTTTTTAAATCAGATTTGTTTTATAACTTTTTACTTACAAGTTGCATGTTAATTGTCAAAAAATATTGGGACAGGCCCACACGACATAGACACTATACCTAAAGTCTGGATTCTGGTGTTTACAAAAAAAAGTAATATACCTGAACCATTATTTAATTAATCATTTTAATAGTCATCATACGTGTCTTTAAGAAACTAAAACACAGATGTCCTTATTGGTTATATATTTTACAGCCAAAATGTTGTGTTGTGCTCCCAACATCCACAAATATTGACTTACACCACCATTAGTCCAGGGTGTTGCTCACTGAGAATGTTTACAGACAGGTGATGACATCTATACCATCCACTGATGTTCGATCTTGGCAGTAATAATAGCCTGGGTCATTGGGTTGCGCTCACTGAAGCCCCTCCTATTATCATTTCTCCTTATCATTTTCTCCTGAGCTACTCAATCCTGTTCTTACTCCATATTTCCTCTTCTCTCCTTTCAGATAGAGTACTTGCTGGATTGCTTGTCTGGAAAACTGTCTGATGATACAAAAAAACGACAACTCGACTTTCAGGTAAGAAAAATCCATTTGAGATTTAGGTAGTGTTTGGTTCTGTTGAAAACCTGACATTGCTGGGCCTCGATGGCACCAGGTGGAGAGCAGCTGACAAACATTTGGTCTCTGAATAAATTGTAAATTGACATTTTTGTCGTAATTTGATATATATTGGTATGAAATATAGCCATCAGTAGTACATTATTTGTTGTTTTAATCTCTGTCAACGTTTTTTCCCACAGGACAACCAACTGACACAATATACATCTAGGTGCAACGGTTAAACCACATTTAATAACTCTTAACAACGTCACACAATTTTTTTTTGCGTCCTGCTTTCCACCTTTTTCATCTGATCTTCAAAGCGTTGATCCATCTCACCATGTCCAACCAGCCCATCCAAAATAAAAATGAAGGGGCTTATATGTCCCTGATGAGAGGTTTGACAGAGCTGGACTTCCGGGGCCCCTGTGTTCCCAGTGACCTGTTGTTAATTGGAGACCATGCCTTTCCTTTAGCAATGAACAGCCAAGGCCAGGTCCTGATGGCAGCCTCTCTGTATGGCCGTGGAAGGATTGTGGTTCTGGGTCATGAGAGCTACCTGACCACGTTTCCTGCTCTGGTAGAGAATGCTCTGACCTGGCTGAGAGGAGATGGATCTGACAACCTGTCTGTGGGGGTCCACGAAAACATCAAGGCAGTTGCTGATAACATCAGCAGATCAAGCTTCCAAGCCAACATTATGGGGGCCTTCAGTAGCAATCCGGGGGTAGGGGTGTATGTAACCGATGCCTACAGTTTGGGCCCTGACGTGAAGGACCTGGTGGCATTTCTGAAAGCTGGAGGTGGAGTGCTGATAGCGGGGCAGGCGTGGAGCTGGGCTGCAAACCACCCTAAGGAGAACACAATGCTTCAGTTTGAGGGGAATAAGGTTTCTGGTGTGGCAGGGATCTACTTCTCCAAACATTATGGGGTAGTAGAGTGCCTTCCTGTCTACCCTCAGATCCCATCCTCCTGGATGGCTAGAGTGTAAGTTTATACTATATTTCTCCTTTGTTGCACATTTAGAAAGGTTCTACTTATAATTTAATTTTAATAATAGATATTGACATTTTTTTTTAGAATATGTGGTGGATTTCTCTAGGTGCAGAATGGGTTAATGATTTTTCATCCACCCTTCTTACCTCCAATCAAAAGCTTTGGCAGGTATCAGGCAGCTACAACAGATGATATGATGATATCAGATAATATCTCTTCAAGCATCCAAAATAGGAGCTAGTCCATTCTAAGAAGGTCCGACAGACATGGATAGGTCACACATGAGAGGTCCAACAATTAATTTATAGTAAAGTACATATCTTTACGTTTTTAATATACAACATATAATATTGCAAATGTATCTATACAGTATATATGTACATATATACATATACATATATACAGTATATATAATACTTTATAGTGTAAATACTATCATTACATAATATATAATATAATATATCATAACAACTGTATGCTATAGCTGTCAAAAAAATAATTGATTTGTTGGATGTTGTTTGTGGCTTAAAAATTAAGACGCATATACCATATAACTGCTCGATTACATTCTGGCCATTAACCAATGTTTTTCCTGACTGTTAAATATCCAATAAAAATGGCAACATTTAAAAAAACAAAAGAATTATACCAATAATAATTAGAAGGGCATACCTCCACCAAGGCATACCCTTTCTTACAATGTTAATGCAGAGTAAATCTTCCCAATTGGAAACACTTTTTTTTTTTTTATTATTCCAACACCACATGAATGCAGCACAAATGCCATATCTCGCAATGTTAACTACACTGAAAATAATTCCTCTATCTGTCCTGTGATCCGGATCCAATCCAAAATTTACGGGTTCTTTCTTAGCCCATGCTAAATCCTTCCACTGGGTTTCATCAAAATTGGGCCAGTGTTTTTTTTCATAATCTTGCTAACAAACTGACAAACCAATAAGCAAAACAACTGAAAACATAAAGAATTTGGCAGCGGTGAATATAATACATAACATCGTTGTAGTTTTTTTTATTAGACTAAATAATTCCATCAAAAATATTGAATAAAAAATACCAAAATGTGATTCCCCTTATGTTTTCCTCCTTGCATATACAGAATCGGAAAGGATTTTGAGGATGACTTGAGTTTCTTACTCGAGGGGACATCAGAGTTTGACCTCCAGGGTGGATCATTAGCTTCTGAGGTTCTTGTCCACGGCCCACTAGCCTTCCCCATTGGTACCACTGGGGATGGACGAGCGTTCCTGGCAGGAGCATACTATGGGCAGGGACGGGTTATTGTGGTTACACATGAAGGATTTCTGGGACGAGAGGTAAGGTTTACAATAAACTCATTCATTTTAGAAAGTCTGCCTACATAAGTCAAGTAGAGCACATCATTTGCTAATGTACTTATAAAAGATCTCATGTCCTGTAGTATGATCTCATTTGGACAGTAAATATCATTACTTTGCATATTTATTTGGATACATATTACCTTTTGGCCACCAGCAAGTGGATGTCTACAGTCTGCTAATTATAAGATGTGTGCTGATCTGATTTATGTGATAAACAAACTACTTCCTTTCTTGTAATAACTGCCTTTATCACAGACACTGGCTCCATTTTGGAAGAATGCCATTAATTGGCTGGATGAAGGCCGACAGGGAGTCGTTGGTGTAGTGCCTGATCATGCCCTTGAAGTTCTCCGGAAGTCAGGATTACAATGTGAGAAGACAGACTTCAGGAAAGACCTGAGTGTATTTGTTTGTACAGCGTACAGTGATCATCATGCAGAGGAAATCCGAGACTTTGTGGCAGAGGGAGGAGGACTGCTGATTGGTGGACATGCCTGGTACTGGGCACAGACACACCCTGGGCAAAACGAATTAATAGATTTCCCAGGTATGATAATGCACCACCATCAAAGTTTTCTTATATACACACCAGTTCAACAGGTGATAGTAGAACATGTACATGCTAAGCATATTCCAGTTACTACTGTCTAAATGATCATTCTGGTGTGATTGTACTAATAAGTGACTCATGTTAGGCACATCTCAAAACTGCGTTCTGCATTACATCTCCAGACAGTGAATCCCACTTTTGCTAAGTGAGAAAAACATTTCCAGTCATAGACGTAGTATAGAGTAGAGGATGGTACACAGGAATATGGAAGGAGGTATGGGGGTCAGAATTTGCCAAGCATTTACAGAATTACTACATAAAGTTACATACAGATTAAGCACAGGGAAACCAGGTGCAGGCACTCCTAACTTTGAATTAGCCGACTGCAGATGACCAGGGAGACTGAACTAATGGGCTGGCTGAGATAAACAGGGAAATTGGCTTCTCAGAAACCAATGGACTGAATTACTGAAAAGCACCACTGTGCCTGTAGATCTAAGAGGGGGGCAAGGGACAGGAATGGACAAGTTAGCAGGAGTTGCAGGCTAGGACTTACACAAAGCTGGCCAATCGCTGTGTGAAGTGGGTGTCAATGCCCTAGTCGGACTTGGGTAATCAACTGTCCAACAAGCAGTTCTGACAGAGTTCATCTCTTACCATAAAGAGGCAAACAGCTGAATGATCACTAGAGATAGTAATTCAGTGAATACAGAAGAAGATGTCAAATGCAGGGTAGCCGGAGCAGGTGCTGGCTGGTTAATTTAAAGTAAATATAGTGGTTTAATGGATGAATAATACATATGCAATCCATGACTATGGCAATGATTTTGCCATGGCTGGCCCAGCCAATCCCCAACCACAAGAAGCCTGTGTCGGGAGATAGGGCAGACAAGACATTTTGGTAAATGCAAAGAAGAAATGTGCAGTATATATAGAGGCTGGTGATGATCTGTGATAAGGTCCTGACCTGTACAAATACAGCAGGCACAAAAAAAAGGTAAATAATCATTAGAACTGCAGCTGGGGAGGGAGGAAGGAAGGAAGGCACTAAGGAAATCATGTGGGAAGTTGAAGATGACTATGCTTGCAAACACACAAGAAGTGTTGTGATGTCACTAAAGAACATATATTAACCAACCTGCATAAACTTAAATCTAAACGTTTTTATAACCCACCCAGTCCCATAATAATTCCAACAACAAAACCCAGTTTATCAAATCATGTTTGTTGGAATGTGTTTCAGGAAACAAAATCCTGAACACGATGGGCTTGAGCCTGTTGAAGGCAACAATCGGAGGAGATACCTACAAGGCACCTGTGCCTAGCCAGGCCATCAAAGACACCTACCACTTCCGCCACCTTCTATACCGCTTTGCTGGTCATGTCACCCAGGGGAAGGAACTTACAGAGCAAGAGGAGAGATTCCTTACAAAGCTGGGCCAGGACTGTGTTAACTACTTGCAATTGAAGGCTTATGACTGCTCCTCCTATGCACAGGTCGTGTACACCCTCACTGACATTGTGATGAACTCAGACATGCCACAGGTGAGCAGTAAAATCTTTACATGAAAGCTTTATAAAACATTCCAGTATAACAGCTAGAAGCTGACAACATTAGCAACATCTTTGAGAATTCATTTTCTTTCAAGGTGGGTGACAGCTGCCCTGTGAAGAATCCCAAAGACCACCTACTCCTTAGTGTAGCATCACACGTATATAAGGTTTGCCCAGATCCTGATGCCCTCCTGCCATTGCTTATCAAGGATAACCCCTTGATGCCGGTTGTCTATAACCATAAGATCCAGATTAATGCCAACACAGCAGGTGAGACCTTGTTGTGGACAAATTTGTAAACTGTTTATAAGTTTGACTTATATTCAGTATGTGCACACTTGTGATTAGTTGTGTTTCGTTGACATGTGCACAACTGAATTCAGTAATGTTTGTATTATTACTTTGCATTAATCTACATATTCTTAATCTTAAGAAGTAGAAAGGTAAAATGTGTCTTTGTGTCTTTGTGTGTGTGTGTGTGTGTGTGTGTGTGTGTGTGTGTGTGTCTCAGGAGGGGAGGAGTGGATCAGTACAGGTCTCTACCTCTCTCATGGAATGAAGACTTATATTTCCATGCCAGCAGAGATTGTCAACAAGGGATGGAAGGTGCGGTACACAAAATTGAGTTCATTGTGTTTCTGTTAATTTTGTGCCCCTTGTGGAAGTCCACGCCACCCTATGCATGCCCCTGTCCCCAGCAGTGACTAGGCCCATCCCTAACATTTTCCCGCCCCGTCCACCCAGCCCACTTGGCTGCCTCCAGAATATATCAATGCCCTCCCCCAGAGGTGGTCTAGCCCATCCCCTGCAGAGTCAGCAGGCCACACCCCAAAAATCTAACATAACCTTACTCCATGACCTCAGGTAAAATTAGGACTAGGACTCATCTCATTCTTTCAATATACTGCAGTCATTACCATATCCAATATTCCAGCATTGTATCCTTTTATTTATAATACAAACTATACTTCCGATCAGTAACACATGTCATGTCTTCCTCAGATCCAGATAGGCTGTCAAACAGACCATCTCAAATCCGAAGAATTGAAGAGAGCACCGTGTGTTCATGAGCGATTTCCTGTCACCTCAGAGATGATGCAAGTGTGGAACCTGTGGGGGGGACTCATCTACCTGGTGGTTCCACCCAATACACAAGTGAAGGGGCTAAAGGCCACAGTGCAGATGGCTGTACCTGTACCTTACTATAAGTCTGGTTAGTTTGTGTTGGGTAACACAGGTATATGTAAAAGTTCTGATAGCCTACAATGGTACTTAACAAGCATGGCACAGAGGCAAGACAGGTAAAGCCGGAAAGGCAATTTGTTTTGTAAGCAGACGTAAACCTGTTCTGCAGAGAGTGAGGCTAACAATCAAAAGAAAGCAGGCAAAAGGGTGTATAAACAAGAATGCAGGCAGAGCAAAGGGCTAGAGTACAACAGTGAGAACTCTGACAAAGAGGAATGGCAGGTGAGCAGGTACAGTTTTTCCAGTATAGCATCTAAAGGTACATATATGGACATTTACTTCTGAATTCAGAAGTTCACGTCTGAAAGTTTGCTAGAATGTACAAACAAGTATACATCAGAAAAAAACAAAACCAAATTCAAACTCACTTTTGAATACATATACATATACAGTACATACTTCTTTCTTTTCTTCAGGTGTGACAACAGCTGCTGATTGGTTGTTGCTGCGCACAGCTCCTTCACCCTGGGCAGAGTTGGAGTTTGACAACATCATCCTTACTGTACCATCAGATGTTGTCCGGAGTCTGGATCGCCCAGATCTGTTGGCAGCACATTGGGATGAGATCATGAGAGGCATCGCTGACCTAGCAGCCATACCACACAAATTTCCTCGTAAAGAACGCTTTGTAGCAGATGTGCAGATTTCCCATGGTATGTCAGTCAATCAATAAATCAATAATCGATCATCAATCAATAACATACAATTTTAGTTAAATGTTATCCTGTCAGTTCCTACAGTGTATGCATTAAAAACTAATGTTAATAATAATAATAATAATAATAATAATAAAAAAACATTATATTTAATGTAATACATATATGTGTATGATGG
>NC_045735.1:7425922-7426640 GCF_008692095.1 Etheostoma spectabile | reverse complement strand
GGGCGTAGGGAGGGCCTTAGGATCCTTGTGGCCTGAGGATAGAAGCTCCTCCTGTGCCTCTCAGTGCTGGCCTGGTGTATCCGCCACCTTGCGACACCCTACCCTGCAATTTCTGCAGGGCCTGTGGGTCCTGTTTGTTGCTGTTTCCGTACCAGGCCATAATTTTCTCTGTCAGATGCTCTTGTTGTTCCAAGACATAAATTTAAAGTATTTCAGAGGACACCTGGAATTTCCTCAAGAGTCTGAGGTGAAACAACCTCTGCCTTTCTTTGTCACCACTGAGTCAATATGCAGCACCCAGGTCAGACTCACTTGAAGTTGTCCACCCATTTAGCAGGGGACCTGTTGATATTAAGGAGGCGTAGTAGTTCCTTCCCTGCTTCTTCCCAAATAGCCAGACAACCATTCACTATCCTACCCACGGCCAATTTAGAGTTTTAATTCACTGAAATTACATGTCGATGTTAACTCCTTGACAAAAGGCAAACTGCTAACCGTTATTGTGCATACTACAGACAGTATCATGAAAATAAATACCAGGACTTTCAGGAACATCAGATGATATTGAGTGCATTTGACATTATGACAATGTAAACAATGTTACTTGTCAACTTGTTTAAAAATACTATAATACTATTTGTAACTACTAATTCTAATTGAGTTTTCTAGGCATCAGAGAATTGGCACTCAAATGGTTTAGCTCCTATTTGGCAAAAAG
>NC_045735.1:7425423-7425912 GCF_008692095.1 Etheostoma spectabile | reverse complement strand
CTGTTATGATTGGTGACCTCTCCTCATCAGTTGCTCCTCTCTTTTGTGGGGTACCCCAGGGATCCATTCTTGCCCCCATTCTGTTTTCTTTATATATGCTGCCTTTAGGGGCTATTATAAGAAAGCACAACCTGTCTTTTTATTGCTATGGTGATAATTTGCAAATATATTTGCCTATGAAAGCAAATGACAGTGTCGCACTAAACTCCCTGCTTAGTTGTACCACTGATATTAAGTTATGTCTTTCAGAAAACTTTCTTAATTTGAATGACAATAAAACGGAGTGTATTATTTTCAGTACTTCAGACATGCAAAAAGGTCCAGCTTTGAGTTTAGGAGCTTTGGGGCGGCAGGCTTTTTGCAGTTGTTGCTCCGAGACTCTGGAACAAGTTACCCCCTGATATTCGCATTATTACAGCTGTAGCTCTTTTTAGGTCCAAACTCAAAACATATCTGTTTAGTTTGGCTTTTAATACGTAGCAGTGGTGT
>NC_045735.1:7425296-7425413 GCF_008692095.1 Etheostoma spectabile | reverse complement strand
TCTTTTGTTTCTTTGTAACCTTTCGGATTTTACTGTTTTCTATGTTCACTCTTTCAATTGTAGGATATGTCTTTTTACTCTTGGTTTTGGATGTTAAGCACTTTGGATACCTGCTGG
>NC_045735.1:7411740-7425286 GCF_008692095.1 Etheostoma spectabile | reverse complement strand
GTGCTATATAAATACATTTTGATTGATGGATTGATTGATTGTACCACAACACCTGTCGTATGAGGCCTGTGTTTTGCGCTCTGCTCTGATCGCATGCCCTTCTACTGAAGTATATAATATAATTTCTCCATTGTTTATGGAACTCTAAGGATCTTTTGCTATAACACTGTTTTTCCAATTTTTCTTCATCTAGGTTTCATGCATGCAGGTTATCCTATCATGGCCCATAAAACCACTGCAGATGAGCTGGTCAACATTGACCATGCTAGGAGTATAGGCCTGTGGGGCCCCATCCATGAACTGGGACATAACCAGCAGAGAGGCTGCTGGGAATTCCCATCACACACCACAGAATGCACTTGCAACCTGTGGTCAGTGTATGTGCATGAAGAGGTGCTGGGGATCAACAGAGCAAAGGTAGAGTAAATACATTTTTTTTTGACGAAACAGTTTAGACCAATGGCTAGAAAATCCTCGTTTTAAGATTAGATTAGATTAGTTTAGATAATACTTTATTTATCCCACAATGGGGAACTTCCTTAAGATGTATTGTGACATGTTTTGATATCAAAGGATCTCACAAAAGTCAACGAATTTGTTGAGAAAAGTATTCACTGGGATCACATAATTTCACCTTGTTCAATGCAGGCTCATCCAGCTATGACTTTAGAAAGTCGAAATAAACGAGCAGAGGAGTATGCAAAGGGGGGCAAGAAACTGAGCAACTGGGATATGTGGGTGGCCCTGGAGACATACATGCAGGTGAGAGATAATTACTATATATTACACCCTTTTAACACCCTTTATATTAAACACAACTGAACTCCTACAAAGGCAAAACAAATGAAAATACAGCAGCAGGCTGCAATTTCAGGTATAATATTTTAGTAACTATTAACTAGTACTAGTTCATACTGTGCTTCTCTACCATAATGGACAAAGCTATCTATAATTGGTCTCTCATTTACCCATTCATGCACACACTTTTACACCATTGGCGATGGAGCTGCCATTTAAGGCACTGGTCTGTCTTGCCAAAGGACACTTTGACATGTGGACACCAATCACCAAAATCCTCTTTGTTAGATTTGATACTGAAGTCTGTCTAAAGAGAAGTTGGGCTCGGCTTGATGTGGATGTGAATTCAACTTGATGTGTATGTTCAGGATCTCCACTAAGATGTATCAGGGTTGCTCAAAGGGAATTTGACTTATGATCCAATATGTTATTGACTCCTACCCACATGCACTATTAAAATGAAACTGATATTGGTTAGTACTTACCCCTAGAGCATGTGCACCAATATTAGAGAAATTCTGTTGAATAGGTTTAGAGACGCATGTTTTGCACATATTTGTATTCCCCAAAAATGACTGAAGATATCTACCAAGATATAACCATTGGGCAAATGGTGAATGAGTTATGACCAATATCCTGCCAAGCCTGGAACCATGTTTTGCATAATTTCTACCCGTTCTGGTTTGAACCCTAAAAAGACTGGAAGGTTTAAGATCAAGAGACAACACTCGTAATTTTCCCCATTGCCTTTACCTCTGTCTCCATGTAGCTCCAGGATAAGTTTGGTTGGGATGCCTTTAAGAAGGTTTTCGCTGCCTACCACAAGATGAGCAACTTTCCGAGTGACAACAATGGCAAGATGAATCTGTATGCTGAGACTTTCTCCCAGACTGTGGGGATGAACCTAGCTGGATTCTTTAAGGCCTGGGGCTGGCCCATAGAAGCAGTCACTGAGGAGAAACTCTCCAACCTGCCTCCCTGGACTGACCACCCGATGGTCCAGTATGACTGAACTTCAGACTGCTGCTGGTTAAAAGTGCAGAGAGATGGGTTTAATAACTACATTCTTGACATTGACATTATTTAGTGGGTAATTTAATTAATTGACATTTTTTCCTTTTTGTTGTTGTTGTTGTATTTTTACTATACTTATTGCAATATTTGAAGAAACAACATGAGTTACATAGTTGAGTTGAGTGGGTTATACTTTGTATTTTGAAGAGTTTGAAAAATAGTGAAGCATTAAGCATTATACTGCAGCCAAAAAAAGGGTTCTTTTTCAGGGTTAAAACGACATGAATTCTCTGATATTTGGATGTGTGAATTAGTAAGTTGCATCTTTCCCTGGTACTGTGGTACATGATTTGCTCTAAAGCTCCATCTTAATATTATACAGCAAGTCAGTCAAACTTTGTAAGATTAACACATCTTTTATTTCACTCCAGTGATATTTGCCTTTAGGCCACTGTTAATGGAAAATACACAAATAAAAACAAATAATTCACAGCTCTGCTATTTCTTTTAATGTGTCCATTTTTTGCAATAAATGACAAGAGTAGTAAGGGATACATGGTTAAATACACCATATTCACATAGGGAAGACAGACTTCGCTATCCTTAACCAGAAAATTGTCTTCCCACAACCATTCTAACATTAGTTTAGAGTTAGAGTCCATTCTTTTAAAAGTAGCCTATAATATACAGCATTATTCTAAAAAAAACAACAAAGTAGGCTAGAGCCTAAAACATTATCCCCTCTCACCATACATACTCTAACTTGCAAAAACAAGGCTTGTTCTTAATTTGTCACAAACACATAGTAGGCTACATTGAATTAATGCATTTAACCCATTACTTGCTCAGGGACATTTTGACATGTGGCTGTAGGAGCATTTAAGAGGTAAATTCGAAGTGCAGCAGTTAAACTTGCTTCTCTGAGTGCACACGTGCTGTCCGCTTCTCCCGCGGCCAGGGGATGCAAATCCTGGCAGGGATAGGCCCAAAATGCCTTTGCAAGACACATGTCAATGCAGCATCTTTCCACTGAGGTGAGTGTGTATTTACTTGTGCTTTAGAACATAACCGCTCTAGAACAATCAGGTTAAACAATAAAATAAAATGTTTAATCGAGGGAATGAGACTGAGGCACTCACGCTTTGTGACTGCAAAAAGTTTAATCCTCTGACTCACCACTTTGTTTGGTGCTCCTAATTGTCATTCTTTGTTTAAGTCTGGGTTGATATCTGACTTGATGCCAATGCAGCCATGCAATAGCAGTTGACTCTTGTGCTTTTATCCAAATCACAAAGTATATGGTACAACAAATATATAAAAATATACATTGGTGACTTGTTGCTGTTTAGAAGGAATCATTTCTGATGATGGACCTTATAATTATTATTTGCCCACAACAATTAAAACATGTTTGTGTACCATTGTTGCAAAGTATTGTGTTATATTCTCTATTGCAACACAACACCTCCATATTTCTTTAAGTAATTAATATACAAATGTGACATTTCACAGTCAATGCATTATTGCATTCCCACTACAAATATTGCCTTTGGCTGACTAGATGAACAGGTTTCTTATACTTGCATAACCAGGTTTTGTGTCTGTCTCAACTTGCATGAGTAGGTTTTTAGCTATGTAAACAGGGTGTGGTACATGGGTGTTGTGTCTAAGTGAAGTCGTTCCTATTATTGTCTTTACCTTTTTTTGCCTTAAACAGTCCATGCTGCTCTTGCACACATTTAGATCCACTCTTCTTTTGCCAGGAAGTGTTCTTGGAGCTGTGTTACACAGTGTAATAATACAAGCAACAACCCAACTTAACTTTCAGGTAAAAACTCAACTTTCTGCTTTGTGTTGGTTTTGTTTGTGATGAAAATCAGTAGACTTTTGGTAAGGTAATTTATACTTTACCCTATATACTTTTTGTCTTTGAAGCTGAAGATTCAGAATGTTCTAACATTGGTTTTGCACTATTTACATCTGACTCATTTCAGTTTTCTTTTGCCATCCTTCCTCCTTCTCATTGGATCTTCAAAGCATTGATCCATCTCACCATGTCCAACCAGCCCATCCAAAATAAAAATGAAGGGGCTTATATGTCCCTGATGAGAGGTTTGAGAGAGCTGGACTTCCAGGGCCCCTGTGTTCCCAGTGACTTGTTGCTAATTGGAGACCATGCCTTTCCTTTAGCAATGAACAGCCAAGGCCAGGTCCTGATGGCAGCCTCTCTGTATGGCCGTGGAAGGATTGTGGTTCTGGGTCATGAGGGCTACCTGACCACGTTTCCTGCTCTGGTAGAGAATGCTCTGACCTGGCTGAGAGGAGATGGATCTGACAACCTGTCTGTGGGGGTCCACGAAAACATCAAGGCAGTTGCTGATAACATCAGCAGATCAAGCTTCCAAGCTAACGTTATGGGGGCCTTCAGTAGCAATCTGGGGGTAGGGGTGTATGTGACAGATGCCTACAACGTGGGCCCTGACGTAAAGGACCTGGTGGCGTTTCTGAAAGCTGGAGGTGGAGTGCTGATAGCGGGGCAGGCGTGGAGCTGGGCTGCATGTTACCCTAAGGAGAACACACTGTTACAGTTTGAGGGGAATAAGGTTTCTGGTGTGGCAGGGATCTACTTCTCCAAACATCAGGGGGAGGTTGAGTGCCTTCCTGTCTACCCTCAGATCCCATCCACCTGGATGGCTAGAGTGTGAGTTTATACTTCTTCTTCTTTGCAAATTTCAACAGGTTCCAATTTGTGGAATGGCAGCTTTTTTGTGAATCTTAAAACTTCTCCACAACTTTCCATTTCAATTTTATATTCAACTTAAATGTATAATTTTAACGAGATAACAAAATACAAAGATCTTGCAGCCATGCTATCAGCTCATTGTGGCTGCGTTTAGACTTTGAGGTAAATGTTACATTAGTTTTACAACATGCTGATGACGGTATAATATTTACCATGATCTCGTCAGTTTAACATTTTAGCACGCTGATATTTTTGCTAATAAGCACTAAACACAAAGCACAGCTGAGCCTGAAGGGTTCCTCATTCATTTTGCAGGCATTTTATTCATAGTCTTTTCCTTAATTATTTTACTGTATTATTTGACTCTGAATAGCTTCATCTCATTTATGTTGAATTTATTAATAATAGGATTGCATTGGACAGATTATAATTTTGTTCTGATGAAGACACGAGAGGAAAAGTCAGGTGGTCACCCAAGTTATTTCAATTAATTCTGATTGGAATAGGAATGTCAGTCACTCCATCCAATAGTTGTTGATGTATTTTTTAAACATCAATCTCATGGTGGAGCTAGGGGAAAAGAAAGGGGATCCCTGACTTTATTAGGATTCGTTTATAGGATTAGGATTCGTTCGTAGTCTGAGAACCACGAATGTGTGTACAAAAATATGTGCCAATCCTTCAGGTTGAGATATTTTACTGGATAAGTAAAAACTGTGACTTGTAGATGAAAAGTCAGAGATGCACCAAAGTCATTAGGATTTGACTTTGGGCACCATGGCTATGTGTACAAAATGTCTTACCATCGGATTGTTGTTAAGACATTTCACTAAACTAAACTAAAACTTGTCAACCTCAGGGTGGCGTGACAGGAAAAGTAATTAGGTCTCCAAAAGGTCAATAAGATTCATCCTCTGGTCACTGTGAATGCAATATATTTTTTACAGGGTTGTCCACGTTTATAAAGAGCCTGCATGAAGCAACACAGTAAGAACCCTTGGCGCGAGGTATCCAGATGTGCTTTTTGTAGTCCATCTTCTGAATGTTGTAGTTTTACCACATCAGACACATGACAATAAAATCTGCAGTCTCATAATTATATAGAAAAGTGTAGTCAAAATGTCTTAACACCAAGGCTTTTTCTTCCCTTGAGCTTTTATGCATTCTCCATCACATCTTTCCTCACCTCATTACAATTCGCATCAAGGTCAAGGAAAAGTAGTTAGCAAAAGACATAAGGTGTAATCTTTTTGACTATTCGACCGCAAGTTTCAGCGTTCAGAGCTGTTAATTCACAGTTCAGGTACAGATTTAGGTGGGTCGAAAGAAAAGCCATCAAACAACAATCCAAAAGGGACGATCTGGCATGGCCTGGCTGATGAGGGAATGGAAACAGTTTTGCATGTAGACGGGGAAGGTCAGTTGATGGAAATAGCTGAAAGGGTTATTGCAGGGCAGGAGGGAGTGGCTGGATGGGAAAGTCAGGTGACTGGTGGAGGTACAAAAGTCAGAAGCCATCTGGTGGCCATGTAGAGAATGGCTATGCAGGGGCCTGGGAAAGTGAATATTTGGCTCAGAGAGAGAGGCAGAATGTGACTCTCCTCTCCCACTGTCTTTTTCAGTCTCACTTCTGTTTCCTCCTTTTGAAAACAGAATCAGAATATGTATATAATACAGTGTTTCTGTCATATCTGTCATATTTCTTCTCCTCTTTCAATTTCAGAATTAGTAAGGATTTTGAGGATGACTTAGAGTTCTTACTGCAAGGGGTGTCCGAGTTTGACCTCCAGAATGGGGTAGTAGCTTCTGAGCTTCTGGTCCATGGCCAGCTAGCCTTCCCAATAGGTACCACCGAGGATGGACGAGTGTTCTTGGCAGGAGCCCTCTATGGGCAGGGACGAGTTGTTGTGATTACTCATGAAGGACTTCTGAAACGAGAGGTGAGGTTTGAATGAGTAAATAAAAATGTATTGTATAAACAAACAGAAATATGGGTTAGTATTTAAAGTATGCAAATCACATGTTAAGGCCTTCCTAGTCATTAGATCTCAGACGGCTGACATTCTTCTTAGCCAGATGTTCCCAGTTCACTTTCTTTACATATTTGTGTTTGCCAGTTCTGTCTCGGAACTCTCCCCAACTGTTTAAATCAACTCATGATTGTGATGGCTCTGTTCCCTTCGTCAGCCAAATGTCCTCTACGGCCACATGTCTGATGATACGACCACAAAGTCAAGTTACGATCTTTAGCCTAGGCTGTTCTGGACCAGGTACACTTAGAAATCCCCTAATGCTCAAACAGGGTGTTATATATTGCCAATTCATGACTAGCACAGAAGTCCAATGACAAAACACCGCTAAGGTTAAAATCCAGCACGTGCCTCAGACGTCTGATGTCCTGTCTGGTGTATGTTGCTGTTCTGAAAATTCCTTCGCTATGGGAAACAAAAACAAACTTCGAGCTAGCAAAACACACGCTGAAAATGGCAAGTTTTGAAGAAAATTTGAATTGTGCAATAAGGCAGGCCTGTTAGGTTCTTCAGG
Organism: Etheostoma spectabile; assembly: GCF_008692095.1. Classification (NCBI taxonomy): domain Eukaryota; kingdom Metazoa; phylum Chordata; class Actinopteri; order Perciformes; family Percidae; genus Etheostoma; species Etheostoma spectabile. Next base: position 7,418,187 of record NC_045735.1, on the reverse strand, counting down.
TAAATGACTGTAAAGATTTACATAGAATATGTTTATGGCATTTACTATCTAACTGGGACATTTTGGGGAGGATTGGCAGATATTTTATCTCATGTGGGTGCAAATATTCCACCAAAGCAAGTTCCTTGCCGAGACTATTTTGCAGAGCCACCGTTGCTGTGTCTTGAACGTTAAAGGTCTGGTTTAAAGAAATGCAAATAACCCAGAGAGCTTTTTTCTCCCATTCTAGAAATGATCTGTGGTGTAGCCATACCTTACTCCACAGCTCTGTGGAGATAGGTCTGACAATGCAAAACTGGGTCTGTCCTAGTTCGGCCCCACCATTACAAAACCACTCACGGGGCCACAGATAATAAATACATGATTTTTTCACCATCTGTTGTATCTATCTATGTAGTAGATTTTCAATTGGGAAAAATGATTTAGATGAAATAAGCAGATGGGTATGTCTGTTTTGGACAGGGATTAAGTGTTTAGATTAATCTATTTGTCTATTACACATGCTTAATCTGCCAAATGTTTTTTTGTGATTAACAAACTGTCTTTCTTGGATAAACCTTCATCACAGACACTGGCTCCATTTTGGAACAATGCCATTCATTGGTTGGACAAAGGCCAAAATGGGGTTGTTGGTGTAGCTCCGGATCTTGACCAAGCATTTAACCTCTTCAGCAAGTCAGAGTTTACGTGTGAGAAGACAGACTTCAGGGAAGGCCTGAGTGTATTTGTGTGTACCGCCTATAGTGATAAACATGTGGCGGACATACAACATTTTGTGGCAGAGGGAGGAGGCCTGCTGATTGGGGGACATGCTTGGTACTGGGCACAGACACACCCTGGGCAAAACCCAATCACAGATTTCACAGGTATGACAATGTGCTGCTGCCATTTTCAATATAATGAAAATATACCATGTTAAGATTTATTTCATTTGTAATGGATCATGTATAATATTTAAATTAAAATAAATATTACCATTTAATGTATTGTACCTCTGGTACAATTTAAGTGAAATCACATTTTCAACTAGATAAGCACAGAGAAATCAGGTACAATGGCACATTAAAGGGCTCAGTATTGTTCAAATAAAGTTATTCAGATTGTGTGCAACATCTAAAACCTTTATAACACCAGTCAGGGCCCGTTGGGTCAGGGAAATGGCCTATTGTCACTTCCATCTACTTTTGGACTACATGGGCCAAAGCCTACTATAAGAGGAGGGCTTTAGCACCTTAAAACAAAAACAAAGGAAGAGGCCTAAATTAGCTTTTCCATTAAGATAACATGCACACCGACAAAACAAGCAGAGCAGCTAGTAAAAGCATAACAGACAGCTGAACTGAAAAGAAAACTTCAGGACTAATAACTCACACACAAGACAGACTAGAAAATAGTGAAGACAAATCTAAAAAAAAAAAGAATGTAGACTATGTATTGTTTTATGACATAACGAATCTGCACAAACATGACAGTCAAACCTTATCCCTAAGAGTTTAAACGATGCAACACATAGAACAAGTCAAGTGTCAATTGTCTTGTCTGCAGGAAACAAGATCCTGAACAAAATGGGCTTGAGCCTGCTGGGGAACATAATCGGTGAAGGATCCTACAAGGCCCCGGAGCCTAGCCAGGCCATCAAAGACGGCTACCACTTCCGTCACCTTCTACGCCGCTTTGCTGGTCATGTCACACAGGGAGAGGAACTTTCTGAGCAGGAGAAGGACTATCTAAAAAAACTGGGTGGGGACTGTGTCACCTACTTGCAAATGAAGGCTCATGACTGCTCCTCCTACACACAGGTCGTTTCCACACTTAGCGGCATCTTGAAGAAGTCGGGCATGCCACAGGTGGGCTGTGAATCCCTTTATATTATGTGATTGTAAATTTGTGAGTAAGAAGAAAGGTCTCCTTTGTTTTTGCCTTTTCAGTTAGGTTTTATATATTCACTGTCTTGAGAGGCAAACATTCCATTGACCAGAGATATAAGTTGAAGTTGTAATAATCAGCACACTCTCTAGTACAAATAATTGTACCGTAAGAGCAATAGTACCATGATATGTCTGCATGGGGTCTGATGTTTTTTTCTTAGTTGCACATACTTTGATACTGTGAACAACCTCTTATTAACAATCATCATTCATTTTCAAGGTGTGTGACAGCAGCCCTGTGAAGAGTCCCAAGGACCGTTTACTCCTTAGTTTAGGGGCAGAAGTATACAGGGTTTGCCCAGATCCTGATGCCCTCTTGCCTTACCTTATTAAGGATGAACCCTTGATGCCAGTTGTCTATAACTACAGAATCAAGATTAATGCTAGCACAGCAGGTAAGACCTCTCTTGTAGACAAATGCTGGAATTATAATTACAAATAATACATTTTTTTGCAGAACAGGGATTATTCTGTTGACTTAATTTCTGCAGAGAACTGAATATATATTTTAGTAATCTTTGTGTTTTTTTTATTAAATAATATACAACTACTATACAACTAATATACAACTATTTTGTGTGTGTGTGTGTGTGTGTGTGTGTGTGTGTGTGTGTGTGTGTGTGTGTGTGTGTGTGTGTGTGTGTGTGTGTGTGTGTGTGTGTGTGTGTGTGTGTGTGTGTGTTAGGAGGGGAGGAGTGGATCAGTACAGGTCTCTACCTGTCCCCTGGTATGAAGACCTACATTGCCATGCCAGCAGCGATTGTTAACCAGGGATGGAAGGTGCAGTTCACAAAATTAAATTTAAACATTAATTATAAGCTCAAATGAGAAACTTTAGATACAAGGCAGAAATGGATTAGGTTAAAAAAGAAATTCCCTTAATAACAAATCAAGGCAATTGGGTAGTATAAATGAGAGGAAGCACCATTAGTTATTTAACATTTGTATGTGACAACAGATTTGCTTGTTTATGTAATACTTAAGTGTATCTCCACTTACAGAAATAGTTATGCATCTGAACTGGGAGTGGATTAGTTGCTGCAACATTTTTCTGCACACTAGCTTGCTACTTTGTGAAGATCTATATGTTACCACAGGCCAGCTACTTTGTATAATTTACTCATATGTATTGTTCCATTCACTGTGCTCCATGTCTCTCCATGGATGGTGTCCAGTATCTTTTTTTTTAAAATTTAGATGTCTTACGTTCCACGACTCATTATGAATCACAATTCACGTTGTAGTATTTGTATGTTAATATAAAGCAACTTACCTATGCCCACTAACTGCCATGATCTCCCTCGCCATGAGTCCCACATCATACAGTTTCTGTATGGCAGATGCCCTCAAGCTGTGGTTGGTATAAGACATGTCTGTCCCTAACTCTTTGCACATCCTGTATGTGAGCTGGTTTTAGTAGAAAGTTGTTTTACTCTCAGGGGAACGCCAGTATACCAGAAGTTGTCTATTGCAGCACTTACCCTCTTGGCTGCAGATAGAGGGCCATGGTGGCAGGCGGAATTTTGCTTTGTTTTTTTGCCTCAGCTACCTGACAGACTGGATTTCCATGCTCTTAAAACATAGTGTTTATGTTCTTAAAGGCTATAAGAACACCTGTAAAGCGGAGTGATACATATGTAGTTAAAAACCCCAATGCTGTTTATATTCATATCAGTACTTATGGAATGCCTCTTGTCCAATCAAATGATTTGTTCAGAATTAACTGTTGTTGTAACATATAATCAGTTATTCATATCCCACACGCTGCTATGTGCATTCTATGCAGCTGACTTACAAATCAAATTATGTAGTTACTACTCCTTCTATGTATCTATCTATCTTGCCAGCCACACATCCTTGGACTCATACATGTAACTACATAACAAAGTATACTGTCCTTTAGACAAACTTTACAAAGTGGTAACATATATTCCATGTGTTCCTTAGGTTCAGATAGGCTGTCAAACAGACAGCCTAAATGCTGAAGAATTGAAGAGAGCGCCATGTGTTCATGAGCGATTTCCTGTTACCTCAGAGATGATGCAAGTGTGGAACCTGTGGGGGGGACTCATTTACCTGGTGGTTCCACCCAATACACAAGTGAAGGGGCTAAAGGCTACAGTGCAGATGGCTGTACCTGTGCCTTACTATAAATCTGGTGAGTTTTACTCTAATATATGCATAAGAGTTGTGATAGACTACAATGGTACTTAAAAAGCATGGCACAGAGGCAAGACAGGTAAAGCTGGAAAGGCAATTTGTTTTGTAAGCCAGACGTAAACCTGTTCTGCAGTCAGTGAGGAAAACAAATCAAAAGAAAGCAGGCAAAAGACAACAGTGAGAACTCAGTAGAAAATCTGACAAAGAGGAATGGCAGGTGAGAAGGTACAGTTTTTCCAGTATAGCATCTTAAGGTACAGCACATATATGGACATTTACTTCTGAATTCAAGGGTTCACGTCTGAAAGTTTTCCAGAGTGTACAAACAAGTATCAGAAAAAAAACAAAAACAAATTCAAAGTCACTTTTGAATACACATATACAGTACATACTTCTTTCTTCTCTTCAGGTGTGACAACAGCTGCTGATTGGTTGGTGCTGCGCACAGCTCCCTCACCCTGGGCAGAGTTGGAGTTTGAGAACATCGTCCTTACTGTACCATCAGATGTTGTTCGGAGTCTGGATCGCCCAGATCTGTTAGCGGCACACTGGGATGAGATCATGAGGGGCATCGCTGACCTAGCAGCCATACCACACAAATTTCCTCGTAAAGAGCGCTTTGTTACTGATGTGCAGATTTCCCATGGTAAGAGTCTTCTCAGTGGAAATTCTGTATTGAAGAAGAACAGGCCAGTCAAGTCAGGCATTTATACTTTGCTTTGGTTTCTTTGGATGGACTTCTATGATGGTGAGCTCTCACATTGACCTTCAACACGCCACTTACTCAATACAGGTTGGATGCATTGTGGTTATCCTATCATGACACACAAGTCCACAGCAGATGACCTGGTCAGCACTGTCCATGCTGGGAGTGAAGGCCTGTGGGGACCTATCCACGAACTGGGACACAACCAACAAAGAGCCTGCTGGGAGTTCCCACCACACACCACAGAGTGTACATGCAACCTGTGGTCGGTGTATGTGCATGAAGAGGTGCTGGGGATCAATGGAATTATCAGTCCAGCACAAAGGAAGACTAATGCAGAAGAGTATGTTAAAGGGGGCAGAAAACTCAGCAACTGGGCCGTGTTTGTTGCCCTGGAGACGTATTTGCAGGTGAGAAAGAAGTTATTATAGTATTCCTAAGAAAATATCTCTGTTCACTCTGGATCTGCATTTATACCAGCTCTGTAGCTAGATCTACACTATGGAAACAAAACACCAACAACACTCCTATTCACAATTTCCTTAACCTCTGTCTCCATGTAGCTCCGGGATAAGTTTGGCTGGGATGCCTTTAAGAAGGTTTTCGCTGCCTACCACAAGATGAGCAACTTTCCGAGTGACAACAATGGCAAGATGAATCTGTATGCTGAGACTTTCTCCCAGACTGTGGGGATGAACCTAGCTGGATTCTTTAAGGCCTGGGGCTGGCCCATAGAAGCAGTCACTGAGGAGAAACTCTCCAACCTGCCTCCCTGGACTGACCACCCGATGGTCCAGTATGACTGAACTTCAGACAAAGTGCTCTCTTCAGACAAAAGTGCAGAGAGATGGGTTCAATAAGCAAGTTATTGACAATAAGTATTTAGCGGGTAATGAATTAACTGACTTTCTTTTCTTTTTTGTCTTGTTTTTTTCACCATATTTGTTTCAATATTTTAAAGAATAAACATGAGTTACAAAGTTAACCAGATACAGTATGTAAAGCTTTTACATTCAGTAGCTCCAGTTTTAGTGTAAATGATTCATGATGTGAGGTTGGGAAGGTAATTGTTTTTGTCTCTATGTGTAATCATGGTAAGTGATTTTGAGATGAATACCACATTTATAATTAAATTTTATTTTACTGTCACTGTACCAATAAACATTCATTTCACACTTTGTGTCCTTCAGTTGTTGTAAAATAGCTCCCCTACTTTTTCATTTGAGAACTGCTGGAGGTCCTCCCAGTTCATCCAGAGAGAGCTTCTCCACCCAGTTGTCCTTCTGTTTACATTTCTTCGGAAACACAAAACAAGTCCTTTCTCTTTTCCTTCTCTGAAGTGTGCTTTGCGTCCTCTTTACACCCTAACCTAACACACACTCATACACAGATCAGCTGGTTAAATAGTCTGTTTTGTGTATTTTCTCTCTCACACTTACACTCACACACACACCACGTTTGTTGTTTTTTCTCTTGTTGTAGTTGAGTGCTGGATCCCAAAAGTGAACGATCATAAGTAACGCTACTATGGAAGTAGGCTACTCTTTAATTTGATAGAATTTATTGCAACACAACAGACGTTTCGGCCAGCGCCCTTATCTGCGTAAGGTATAACAATGTTCTCATATTCATCAACTCTGCCACAGCTTTTCT
>NC_045735.1:7411505-7411730 GCF_008692095.1 Etheostoma spectabile | reverse complement strand
GTAAGGACAGAAGGTATTTTTTGTTGAGTCTGGTGCTGGGCACAAAAGTCCATTGTATCTCTTTCCACTAACCAAGAGTAGCCGAGGTTTCACCTGATTCATTATTAACCACTGTTTTAAATTTAGGCTACTAATTTTTCAGAAAGGTTCAGTCTTAGTTTTAATTTATTTTTTCCAGGTTGGGGCCAGGTGTATTACCTCTCATGTAGCTATACAGACAAAAAG
>NC_045735.1:7411217-7411490 GCF_008692095.1 Etheostoma spectabile | reverse complement strand
CTCTAGAAATAGCAAGGATGTTTAAACTTAAACCAAAACTTACAACTTTATCACTGAAGCAATTTATTTCCATGTTCAATTGTCATTTATTACATTCTAGGGTTTTCGTCTGGTGAGCGCAATGTAATATGTCAACCCACAATCCACTGCAGAATTATAACACATCACATGTTATGCTTTATAGACTTGACTTTACTTCCTAAGATTCTAAAGATTCTTTCAATGAAAGACTGCTTGTATTGAAAAATGCACAAAATCTTAATAACCTCACTG
>NC_045735.1:7411122-7411207 GCF_008692095.1 Etheostoma spectabile | reverse complement strand
ATGTGATAGGGCTATTAAATTGAAAAAATAAAAGAGCAGCCAATGGTAGCAGGGCCTAATAAAATTAGATAAGCACTGTTTTGCA
>NC_045735.1:7409063-7411112 GCF_008692095.1 Etheostoma spectabile | reverse complement strand
AGTCAAACCAGGCGTTCAGCACAGTTGCAAAATATTTCTTTCTTTCTTAATTTCTTGAATATTTCCCAGAAGTTCTTCCTCTTTTTCTCTGGTATTTTTCTTTGGAATAGTCACCTAATCTGCAATGACCAAGACAGTTATTTGTGACTGAACTATAATGAATAATGATGACAAATGTGTGTGTTTTTTAGGTGCCAGTAATTTAAATAGGATACATTAAAATATATATTTTTTAACTTTCAAAGTAAAAGACCAGCCAATTGTAGCAGGGCCCAATGAAATTAGAAAAGCACTGTTTTGCATGCTGGCTGAAGTCAAACCAGGCACTGAGCACTGTTGCAAAATATTTCTTTCTTTCTTCTTAATTTCTTAAATATTTCTCAGATCAAGTCCTTCCTCTTTTTCTCTTGTGTTTTCATTTGAAATAGTCACCTAATCTGCAATCACCAAGATAAGACAGTTATTTTAGACTGAACTATGATGACTAAAACGGGTTGACTTCAGCCAGCATGCAAAACAGTGCTTATCTAATTTTATTAGGCCCTGCTACCATTGGCTGGTCTTTTACTTTTTCAATTCAATAGCCCTATCACATAATAACATTTCAGTGAGGTTATTGAGATTTTGTGCATGTTTCAATACAAGCAGTCTTTCATTGAAAGAATCTTTAGAATCTCAGGAAGTAAAGTTAGGTCTATAAAAAACTAAATGTGATGTGTTATAATTCTGCAGTGGATTATGGGTTGGCATATTACAATGCGCTCACTAGACAAAAACCCTAGAATGTAATAAATGACAATTGAATATCGAAGTAAATTCGTTCAGTGATAAAGTTGGAAGTTTTGGTTTAAGTTTAAACATCCTTGCTATTTCTAGAGTTTTTTTTGTCTGTATAGCTACATGAGAGGTGCTACACCTGGCCCCAACCTGGAAAAAATAAACTAAATCCGAGACTGAACCGTTCTGAAAAATTAGTAGCCTAAAGTTAAAACAGTGGTTAATAATGAATCAGGTGAAACCTGGGCTACTTGTGGTTAGTGGAAAGAGATATAATGGACTTTTGTGCCCAGCACCAGACTCAACAAAAACTACCTTCTGTCCTTATAGAGTCAGAGAGAAAAGCTGTGGCAGAGTTGATGAACATGAGAACATTGTTATATGGCAGGCAGATAAGGGCGCTGGCCAAAACGTCTGTTGTTTTGCAATAAATTCTATCAAATTAAAGAGTAGCCTACTTCCATAGTAGAGTTACATATGATCGTTCACTTTTAGGATCTAGCACTCAGCCTTCAAAGCTTACTAAACATCTGAGTGGAGCGCGTCCAGTCCTATTATTAAAATAAAGACTCATTTGATGAAGAGAATATAAGGAGAGAGGAGGACAGGAGAGACTATTCAAAGGAAATACTCCAGAAAAATATCTACCAACACTTGTAGATGCCAAATATGTCATCACAAAGTTTCAAGAATTTTTTTCTTTTTAGTTATCCTACCGTCTCCAGGCTGTTCAGAACTCTGCTGCAAGGCTTTTTAACTCACATTAAGAAAAGAGCACACATCACACCGTTTTAGCAGCACTTCATGGTTCAGTCAGTATAAAATCCTGGTTCTTACTTTTAGAGCCTGCATGGTCAAGTTCCTTACTACATCTCGAGTTGATTCAGCTCATCTCCGACCGTAGTCTGAGGTCATCAGGTCAGAGATTGTTAGTTGTTCCCCCCACTCATTTAAATCCAGAGGGGTAGTTCATTCCAAGCAGTGGCACCTCGCGTGGAATGCATTGCCAACATTTTTACGGTGTATAATCTTTTGATTCTTTAAAAGCAACTCAAGATGCTGCTGTTCAAACAGGCTTTAGTTAGACGTGGGTTTTTATGGTGTTGTTTTTATGTTTTCCATTTGTTTTTAAGTGTCTATTGCATATATTGTACTCTTTTACTGTGAAGCACTTTGTGATTTTTATCTGTGAAAGGTGCTCTATAAATAAATCTACTACTTACTTACTTACTATTGCAGTTACCGGCACCTAAAAACACACACATTGTCAGA
>NC_045735.1:7408884-7409038 GCF_008692095.1 Etheostoma spectabile | reverse complement strand
TCTTAATGTGAGTTAAAAGCCTTGCAGCAGAGTTCTGAACAGCCTGGAGACGGTAAAGGATACATAAAAAGAAAAAAAAATTCTATGAACTTTGTGATGACATATTTTGGCATCTACAAGTGTTGGTAGATATTTTTCTGGAGTATTTCCTTGT
>NC_045735.1:7408588-7408710 GCF_008692095.1 Etheostoma spectabile | reverse complement strand
TTAATTTGATAGAATTTATTGCAAAACAACAGACGTTTTGGCCAGCGCCCTTATCTGCCTGCCATATAACAATGTTCTCATGTTCATCAACTCTGCCACAGCTTTTCTCTCTGACTCTATAA
>NC_045735.1:7407874-7408044 GCF_008692095.1 Etheostoma spectabile | reverse complement strand
GTGCTAGATCCTAAAAGTGAACGATCATATGTAACTCTACTATGGAAGTAGGCTACTCCTTAATTTGATAGAATTTATTGCAACACAACAGACGTTTTGGCCAGCGCCCTTATCTGCGTATGGTATAACAATGTTCTCATGTTCATCAACTCTGCCACAGCTTTTCTCTC
>NC_045735.1:7407755-7407864 GCF_008692095.1 Etheostoma spectabile | reverse complement strand
AGGACAGAAGGTATTTTTTGTTGAGTCTGGTGCTGGGCACAAAAGTCCACAATATCTCTTTCCACTAACCACAAGTAGCCCAGGTTTCACCTGATTCATTGTTAACCAC
>NC_045735.1:7407574-7407700 GCF_008692095.1 Etheostoma spectabile | reverse complement strand
ATTTTTTCCAGGTTGGGGCCAGGTGTAGCACCTCTCATGTAGCTATACAGACAAAAAAGATAGTTGAGAACTCTAGAAATAGCAAGGATGTTTAAACTTAAACCAAAACTTCCAACTTTATCACTG
>NC_045735.1:7407118-7407268 GCF_008692095.1 Etheostoma spectabile | reverse complement strand
GCACTGTTTTGCATGCTGGCTGAAGTCAAACCAGGCATTCAGCACAGTTGCAAAATATTTCTTTCTTTCTTCTTAATTTCTTGAATATTTCCCAGAAGTCCTTCCTCTTTTTCTCTGGTATTTTTCTTTGGAATAGTCACCTAATCTGCA
>NC_045735.1:7406490-7406633 GCF_008692095.1 Etheostoma spectabile | reverse complement strand
CTATGGAAGTAGGCTACTCTTTAATTTGATAGAATTTATTGCAAAACAACAGACGTTTCGGCCAGCGCCCTTATCTGCGTATGGCATAACAATGTTCTCATGTTCATCAACTCTGCCACAGCTTTTCTCTCTGACTCTATAAG
>NC_045735.1:7406125-7406274 GCF_008692095.1 Etheostoma spectabile | reverse complement strand
AGGATAGTTGAGAAGAATGTTTAAACTTAAACCAAAACTTACAACTTTATCACTGAACGAATTTACTTCCATATTCAATTGTCATTTATTGCATTCTAGGGTTTTTGTCTAGTGAGCGCATTGTAATATGCCAACCCATAATCCACTGC
>NC_045735.1:7403390-7405156 GCF_008692095.1 Etheostoma spectabile | reverse complement strand
TCAGATGTTTAGTAAGCTTTGAAGGCTGAGTGCTAGATCCTAAAAGTGAACGATCATAAGTAACTCTACTATGGAAGTAGGCTACTCCTTAATTTCATAGAATTTATTGCAACACAACAGACGTTTTGGCCAGCGCCCTTATCTGCCTGCCATATAACAATGTTCTCATATTCATCAACTCTGCCACAGCTTGTCTCTTGAACTCTGTAAGGACAGAAGTATTTTTGTTGGATTGGTGCTGGGCCACACAAGTCCATTATCTCTTTAACAAAAAACAGAGTAACCTTGGTTTCAACTGATTCATTATTAACCACTGTTAACTTTAGGCTAACTAATTTTTCGAAAGGTTCAGTCTTGGATTTAGTTTATTTTTTTCAGGTTGGGGCCCCCCCTCCCCAGCCCCCAGGTGCCCCCCATGTCCCGCCATGCCTCCATGTTACCTCTCCATGTAGCTGATACAGACAAAAAGGATGATATGGAAGAATGTTTAAACTTAAACCACAACTTACAACTGCTCACTGAACAAATTTACTTCCATATTCAATTGTCATTTATTACATTCTAGGGTTTTTGTCTGGTGAGCGCATTGTAATATGTCAACCCATAATCCACTGCAGAATCATAACACATCACATTTAATTTTTTATAGACCTAACTTTACTTCCTAATATTCTTAAGATTCTTTCAATGAAAGACTGCTTGTATTGAAACAGGCACAAAATCTCAATAACCTCACTGAAATGTTTTTATGTGATAGGGCTATTGAATTGAAAAATTCTCGAATTATTGGCCCTGCTCTGCTACCATTGTGGTCTTTTTTTTTCAATTAATAGCCCTATCACATAAAAACATTTCAGTGAGGTATTGAGATTGTGGCCTGTTTCAATACAAGCAGTCTTCATTGAAGAATCTTAAGAATATTAGGAAGTAAAGTTAGGTCTATAAAAAATAAATGTGATGTGTTATGATTCTGCAGTGGATTATGGGGTGACATATTACAATGCGCTCACCAGACAAAACCTGAATGTATAAATGACAATTGAATAGGAAGTAAATTTGTTCAGTGATAAAGTTGTAAGTTTGGTTTAAGTTAACATTCTTCTCAACTATCCTTTTGTCTGATGCTACATGAGAGGTAATACACCTGGCCCCAACCTGGAAAAAATAAACTAAATCCAAGACTGAACCTTTCTGAAAAATTAGTAGCCTAAAGTTAAAACAGTGGTTAATAATGAATCAGTTGAAACCAAGGTTACTCTTGTTTTTTTTGTTAAAGAGATATAATGGACTTGTGTGCCCAGCACCAGACTCAACAAAAAATACCTTCTGTCCTTACAGAGTCAGAGAGAAAAGCTGTGGCAGAGTTGATGAATATGAGAACATTGTTATATGGCAGGCAGATAAGGGCGCTGGCCAAAACGTCTGTTGTGTTGCAATAAATTCTATGAAATTAAGGAGTAGCCTACTTCCATAGTAGAGTTACTATGATCGTTCACTTTTAGGATCTAGCACTCAGCCTTCAAAGCTTACTAAACATCTGAGTGGAGCGCGTCCAGTCCTATTATTTAATATAAAGACTCATTTGATGAAAGAGACTATAAAGGAGAGAGAGGACAGGAGAGACTATTACAAGGAAATACTCCAGAAAAATATCTACCAACACTTGTAGATGCCAAAATATGTCATTTGAAAGTTAAAAAATATATATTTTAATGTATCCTATTAAAATTACTGGCACCTAAAAAACACACACATTTGTCCTCATA
>NC_045735.1:7402074-7403365 GCF_008692095.1 Etheostoma spectabile | reverse complement strand
GCACTGTTTTGCATGCTGGCTGAAGTCAAACCAGGCATTCAGCACAGTTGCAAAATATGTCTTTCTTTCTTAATTTCTTGAATATTTCTCAGAAGTTCTTCCTCTTTTTCTCTGGTATTTTTCTTCAGTTGAAAATAACACTGTATTATCTTGGTGATTGCAGATTAGGTCACTATTCCAAAGAAAAATACCAGAGAAAAGAGGAAGAACTTCTGAGAAAATTCAAGAAATTAAGAAAGAAAGACCTATTTTGCAACTGTGCTGAATGCCTGGTTGACTTAGCCAGCATGCAAACAGTGCTATCTCAATTTTATTGGCCCTGCCTGCTACCATTGTGGTCTTTTTTTTTTCAATTCAATAGCCCTATCACATAAAAACATTTCAGTGAGGTATTGAGATTGTGTGCTGTTCAATACAAGCAGTCTTCATTGAAAGAATCTTAAGAATATTAGGAAGTAAAGTTAGGTCTATAAAAAATAAATGTGATGTGTTATGATTCTGCAGTGGATTATGGGGTGACATATTACCAATGCGCTCACCAGACAAAACCATGAATGTAATAAATGACAATTGAATATGGAAGTAAATTTGTTCAGTGATAAAGTTGTAAGTTTTGGTTTAAGTTTAAACATTCTTCTCAACTATCCTTTTTGTCTGTATAGCTACATGAGAGGTAATACACCTGGCCCCAACCTGGAAAAAATAAACTAAATCCAAGACTGAACCTTTCTGAAAAATTAGTAGCCTAAAGTTAAAACAGTGGTTAATAATGAATCAGTTGAAACCAAGGTTACTCTTGTTTTTTTTGTTAAAGAGATATAATGGACTTGTGTGCCCAGCACCAGACTCAACAAAAAATACCTTCTGTCCTTACAGAGTCAGAGAGAAAAGCTGTGGCAGAGTTGATGAATATGAGAACATTGTTATATGGCAGGCAGATAAGGGCGCTGGCCAAAACGTCTGTTGTGTTGCAATAAATTCTATGAAATTAGGGTAGCTACTTCATAGTAGAGTTACTATGATCGTCACTTTTAGGATCTAGCCTCAGCCTTCAAAGCTTACTAAACATCTGAGTGGAGCGCGTCCAGTCCTATTATTTAATATAAAGACTCATTTGATGAAGAGAATATAAAGGAGAGAGAGGACAGGAGAGACTATTACAAGGAAATACTCCAGAAAAATATCTACCAACACTTGTAGATGCCAAATATGTCATTTGAAAGTTAAATATATATTTTAATGTATCCTATAAATTACTGGCACCTAAAAAACACACACATTTGTCCTCATA
>NC_045735.1:7398505-7402049 GCF_008692095.1 Etheostoma spectabile | reverse complement strand
ACTATGATGACTAATGATGACTAATGTGTGTGTTTTTAGGTGCCGGTAACTGCAATAGGATACATAAAAAGAAAAAGAAAAAATTCTATGAACTTTGTAATGACATATTTTGGCATCTACAAGTGTTGGTAGATATTTTTCTGGAGTATTTCCTTTTAATAGTCTCTCCTGTTCTCTCTCTTCTTCATACTCTCTTTCATCTCCTTGGAAAGTTCTGTTGTTTTGTTGTGCTGAAAACGGCTGTGCCCTCGTTGAATTATCTGACCAGTAGACCAAAATCACTTTCAGATAAAGTTTTCATTTTTCATTTACTGGAATTGCAGTAGATGAAAAACAAAGTTATGAATTGGAAACGTGTTGGTCTAATAGGGTGCACAATTGTCACGACCTGGCTCTCGGACCGTGACAAATATGGAGACGCACCACATATGAAAGTATAACAAAAGTAATTTATTGACATAAACTAGAAAATGAAACACAAAAGCGACATCCGGGATGGGGGACGCCTCCGCTGACGGGGACGTGGCATCAGAGAGAGAGTCCATTCAGCACTAGCACCAGGCTTTAAACAATCAGCACCCACTGGGCCCACAGGTGTCCACGATCAACCTAATCAGAGAAGGACAAAATTACGCAGGGGCCGTAAGCTTTTGGGGATATGGGCCCCCAAAAGACTCAACAGAAGAGATCCATTTGTGTCCACCAACCCCGCGCCCCATCACAGCAACCAGGCACCTGCAAAGGAAACATTAAAAGGACAGAAGCAAAGACAGACAGAACTAGACAGAGCAACCTTCGACTTTTTCCAATTACAATGCCGGTCAAAGGTTCAGGGTCCCTTAGCAATATCCATTGCACTCCATTATAGACAGAATACCAGCTGCGATCAGTTGAATTGTTTTATTTAACCAGGGCAGCAGTTTTCAGATTACATTTACATAATTGCAAATGTTTTCTCCAATGTTTTGTCAGTTAGTTTATTAAAATGATATCAGATTAGTGAACATCATGTGTCTTTGGAACATTGGATGAATGGTTGCTGATAATGGGCAATGTAGATATAGCATTAAAAATCTGCCACCCACTCAGATCAGCTGGTATTCTGTACGTATATGTGCTATAATAACGTCATAAAAGGTAATTTGTGGAAACACTCTTGATCTGCCCTGAGCAGACATTAATGTTTTATGACTCCTCTTTTCTTCTCTTTTATCAAGGCCATTTGTGATATTTCTATGAATCAGTGGACAGCTGCCTCCAGTAAGATATATTTATTTAAAAAAATTTAATTTACATATTTTGGCATCTACAAGTGTTGGTAGATTCCAACACTGTATGTAAGCCACTTTTGTAGTACTCTGATTCTTTTTATCACTCCTCACACATATCTGTTTGTATATCATAACTTATCATGTGTAAATACATGACATGATGTGTTATTAAATGTCACACAATCACAAGACCATTTGTGCTCAGGCCATAATTATGTCAGTGATTGACCCTGTTAGTAACAACGGTAAAACCAGTGATAAGCATTGTTTGTTGGTTGAAGTTTCACCAGACATTAAACACAGAACAAGTCCCTCCTCTTTTTCTCTGAAATTATTCTTTGGAATAGTTCTTCCTGTCCTCTCTCGCCTTTATAATGTCTGTCATCTCATTAGAAAGTTCTGTTGTGCTGAAAACTGTTGTTCCTTCATTGAATTATCTGACCGGGAGACCAAATTCACTTTCAGGTAATGGTCAGTTTTTACTTTTCTGTGCTGTATTTTTTTTTTTAAGTTCTGCAACAACTATAGATTCATATTTTAATGTATATTGTAAATTACTCTTTATACTAAATAATAGGACTGGACTCGCTCGTCTCCTGTAGATACTTAGTAAGCTTTGAAGGCTGAGTGCTGGATCCTAAAAGTGAACGATCATAAGTAACGCTACTATGGAAGTACTCCAATTTGATAGAATTTATTGCCACACAATGGATCTTTCTGTCAGTGCCTGTAGCCGCTTGGCGTATAACAATGTTGCCGTAATTCATTAACTCTGCTAAAGCTTTTCTCTCTGACTCTGTAAAGATAGAGGGTAGTTTTTAAAGGGAAGCATTTCAACTGATGAATTATTAACCAATTGGATTTAAACCAGTGGTTAATAAATAAAGAAGTAGTTTTAGATTTGAAAATATTTGTTGGTGTGGAATCCTTCTCCAAGGAAAGACATACTGGATACATTTCCTTAACACCCTCATCCCAAACGGATTGAATGAGGAGATCTTTTTTTGCTTTTCATTTCAAACCATTTGTATTTAATTTGTATGTGTTCATTTCTTTCCAATTTTTACCATTTCATCAGTTTTTTATTATTGTCATTCTGTCTCTGATTTTAGTTTTAATTTCCACTAATTGAGTGTTTGTTATATGGAGCTGCCTTTGTGTGATAATTTTTCAGAAAGGTTCAGTCTTTATAGTTTAATTTTCACAAGTTGGGCCCAAGTGTAGCACCTTGGATGTAGCTACATATAAAGACAGAAAGGATAGTTGAGAACTCCAAATATAGCAAGGATATTTAATGTTAAATCTCTGCACTGCTTCAGTGTGTGGAAGTAGTCTATACACACAACGTTTCACTTCCAGGAATGCTCAGGTGCCACTGGATGTTCCGCCAAATGAGGGTTTTGTCCTCAGATTGAACAAAACAAACTAAAAACTCAAAATCACACAGCCAATGAGGCACCGAATGAGTGAATATTAAGCAGAGATAGGAACGTTCATTGTCCATGCAGAGATGACATTTTGTGAAGTTTATTCACCCAGTTCTTGGCAAACAAACCTTTTTAACAAGGGTCTGATAAAAAACCATTAGCCCTCCCCAGTGTCTACCTCCTACATACCCGATCACCCCTATATGTAGACTTGGTGGTTAAGGCTGAATGGTACCTTCAAAACAAACGCACAGATACAGACACAGATAAAATAACCAAGATAAAATAAAAAAATAATACAAACAATTTTACATAGCTTTATGATGCAAGCAAAACGGAAACTAAATTAAATACTTAACTATTAAATATGACAAAACAATAAATAGCTCTAAAAGATAACTTGGGCTTTTTTGTGTTGGTATTTTAAATGAGGACTATTGTTAACTGCTCCTTAGGTATCTGCAAAGTAAATCTAGACAGCTAGTTAGGCTATCTGTCCAATCTGAGTTTTATTTTTTATTTTACAGCAGCTCTGTGCGGTGCTCTGCGCCGTCCATGACAATTGTAATTGGTTTTAAGAAATTAGTTTTCTGTTGAACAACTAAAACAACTTATGAATGTACACGTGTTCCGCCAAAACAAGTTCCTTCTTGATGTTATTCTGCAGATGTGCCGTTGCTTAAACAGGCATGTTTTAAACTTGTTTTTAGCCTCTAAGCATGCTTTAAATGTCATTACCATGTGCAGTTATTCTTTCCAAGTGAACAAGAGTGAATTTGACTGCAGTAGATGTGGCAGAAAGGATAAAAAGTTGTGTTAATTCAATTCAATTCAATTTTATTTATA
>NC_045735.1:7398252-7398495 GCF_008692095.1 Etheostoma spectabile | reverse complement strand
ATCAATTCATAACAAGAGTTATCTTGAGACACTATACGGATAGAGTAGGTCTAGAACACACTCCATAATTTACAAGGATCCAACAGTTCTAGTAGTTTTTTCCAGAGCAAGCGACAGTGGCGAGGAAAAACTCCCTTTTAAGCAGAAACCTGGGACAGACCCAGGCTCTTGGTAGGCGGTGTCTGATGGCCGGTTGGGGTTGAAATGAAGAGTGGCAATAACAGTCACAAAAAATAGTAGTTT
>NC_045735.1:7398124-7398242 GCF_008692095.1 Etheostoma spectabile | reverse complement strand
TTTGTAGTAGTTCATGGCATAGCAGGGCACTGTGCGGCATTACAAGGCACAGCAGACCGTAGCAGGATGTAACAGGGCATCACAGAACGTGTAGCGGGACCATGGCGACAGCTGCTAA
>NC_045735.1:7397907-7398114 GCF_008692095.1 Etheostoma spectabile | reverse complement strand
GAGCCTCCCTGATCCAAGGAAACATGCTGGGGATAAAAGAACATAAGGACTCTGGGGAATGACTCCCCAGAGCTAGGTTAGTAACAACCATTTCTGGGACATGGATGCATATAAAATGGAAAGATAGAAAGAGAGAGAGGAGCTCAGTGTGTCAAAGGAAGTCCCTCAGCTGTCTAAAACTATTACAGCATAACTAAGAGAGACAGG
>NC_045735.1:7397656-7397897 GCF_008692095.1 Etheostoma spectabile | reverse complement strand
GAGCCTGGTCGGGCTAGAACTCTCCCCAACCGGATTGGGCTATATGCCTTGCCTCCCTCTTTTTTTATTATATTATTGATTTAATGATAGACAAATCTGACAACTATGACGAGAAGCAGGTGGGCCGGGTTAGGCGGGCGCTGCAACTCCTCACTCCCTAAACATTTTCAATTAAATTTTATTTATATAGTGGTAAATCACAACAACAGTTATCTCTTTGCGCTTTTCATAGATGAGCAGG
>NC_045735.1:7396926-7397646 GCF_008692095.1 Etheostoma spectabile | reverse complement strand
ATACTCTGTGATGTTATAGAGAGGGAGGAAGAGAGAGGTGCTCAGGGCATCATGGGAAGTCCCCCAAAAGTCTAGGCCTATAGCGGCGTAACTAAGGGATGGTTCAGGACTCTCCTGAGCCAGCCCTAATTTCTAATGCTAAACTCAGATAAAACTGAAGTTATTCTCTGGGGCTCGATCACCTCCGTGACGCCTTATCCAAAGAGATAGTTACTCTGGATGGCACACCATGGCCTCTAGCACCACTGTGAGGATCTTGGAGTTATCTTTGATCAGGACATGTCCTTTAATTCCCAATAAAGCAAATTTCAAGGATCACCTTTTTCACCTACATAATATTGCAAAAATCAAGAATATCCTGTCTAAAATGATGCAGAAAAACTAGTCCATTCATTTGTTACTTCTAGGCTGGATTACTGCAATTCTTTATTCTCTTATTTATTATTTAAAATCCTCTTCTCACATGCAAAGCTCTTCTGGGAGGACCATCTTACCTTAAAGAGCCATGTTACCTTACTACCCCACCGCAAACACTGCACTCCCAGATGCAGGGTTAATTGTGGTTCTAGAGTCTCTAAAGTAGAATGGGGCCAGAGCTTTCAGCTATCAGGCTCCTCTCCTGTGGAACCAGGTTCCAGTTTGGGTTCAGGAGCAGACACCGTCTCCACAAAGAGTAGGCTTAAGACTTTTCTCTTTGATAAAGCTTATAGTTGGGAGCTA
>NC_045735.1:7396408-7396901 GCF_008692095.1 Etheostoma spectabile | reverse complement strand
GCCTGATAGCTGAAAGCTCTGGCTCCCATTCTACTTTTAGAGACTCTAGGAACCACAATTAACCCTGCATTCTGGGAGTGCAGTGTTCTGGTGGGGTAGTAAGGTAACATGAGCTCTTTAAGGTAAGATGGTGCCTGACCAGAAGAGCTTTGCATGTGAGAAGAAGGATTTTAAATAATAAATAAGAGAATAAAGAATTGCAGTAATCCAGCCTAGAAGTAACAAATGAATGGACTAGTTTTTCTGCATCATTTTAGACAGGATATTCTTGATTTTTGCAATATTATGTAGGTGAAAAAAGGTGATCCTTGAAATTTGCTTTATGTGGGAATTAAAGGACATGTCAATTTCTAATGCTAAACTCAGATAAAACTGAAGTTATTCTCTGGGGCTCGATCACCTCCGTGACGCCTTATCCAAAGAGATAGTTACTCTGGATGGCACACCATGGCCTCTAGCACCACTGTGAGATCTTGGAGTTATCTTTGATCAG
>NC_045735.1:7396244-7396383 GCF_008692095.1 Etheostoma spectabile | reverse complement strand
AGGCCATGGTGATGCCATCCAGAGTAACTATCTCTTTGGATAATGCGTCACGGAGGTGATCGAGCCCCAGAGAAATAACTTCAGTTTTATCTGAGTTTAGCATTAGAAAATTATAGGTCATCCAGGTTTTAATATCCTG
>NC_045735.1:7396067-7396234 GCF_008692095.1 Etheostoma spectabile | reverse complement strand
TGAAGTTTAGCTAACTGATTAGTTTCATTCGGCTTGATCAATAAATAAAATTGAGTATCATCTGCATAACAATGAAAGTTTATGGAGTGTTTCTTGATAGTATTGCCTAAAGGAAGCATATATAAAGTGAACAGGATTGGACCGAGCACGGATCCTTGTGGGACTCC
>NC_045735.1:7393217-7396045 GCF_008692095.1 Etheostoma spectabile | reverse complement strand
GCGTGCACAGAGGATTCATCGTTAACATGAACAAACTGAGATCAATCTGATAAATAAGCCTTAAACCAGCTTAGAGCAGTCCCTTTAATGTCAATTAAATGTTCCAATCTCTGAAATAAGATATGATGGTCAATGGTATCAAATGCAGGACTAAGATCTAATAACACCAGTACAGAGATAAGTCCTTTGTCTGATGCAATTAGGAGGGTCGCAGTTTGCATAACACGCCATTTCCTATTAACGTGATTAAAACATCAAGGTTAATTTTTTTTAGGCCCTACTTTGGCTGCTTTGGTCTTTCAATAAAATAGCAATATGATATAAACTTTCAGTGAATTGTTAAGATTGTGTCTATAAAGTCTGTAATAAATGAAATGTGATGTGATATGATTCTGCTGTGGCATTTTGCAATGAGCTCACCAACGAAACCCTGGAATTGTTAATGACAATTGACTGTAAGTTCCTTCAGTGATAAGTTGAACGTTTTGGTATTAAGGATAGTCTAAAGAAAGGTATGTCATACTACAGTATGTAGCACTTTTAGATTAAGAGCGATCACAGTATGTTTGGCTGAAAGGATGTCCCTGAGTGGATAAACCTGACTCTGGAGTGTGGGAGACCCCTGGATCTCTCCACTCACGGTATTCACAGGACAGTTGTGTGTGGTTTAATGAAACAAAAAAAGCCAAGAATTTTTTTTCCCTACTCCAAATAGATATCAGTATAGCCACCTTCTCCATTGCTAACACAGCGCTGTGGTTCTGGCCATGCAAGACTACAATAAATTGGAAGGTGAAACACTTACCGTATGCCATCCATGAAGATGGGATCTGAGGTAACGGAAGGCATTCTACCCTCCCATAATGTTTAGCGAAGTAGATCCTGCCACACTAGAAACCTTATTCCCCTCAAACTGAAGTAGTACGTTCTCCTTTGGGTGATTTGCAGCCAGTTCCACGCCTGCCCCGCTATCAGCACTCCACCCCCAGCTTTCAGAATGCCACCAGGTCTTACGTCAGGGCCCACACTGTAGGCATCTGTCCACTACACCCACCCCCAGTTGCTACGAAGGCCCCCATAATGTTGCTTGGAAGCTTGATCTGCTGATGTTATAGCAACTGCCTTGATGTTTTTGTGGACCCCCACAGACAGGTTGTCAGATCCATCTCCTCTCACCAGGTCAGAGCATTCTCTACCAGCAGGCAGTAACGTGTTCAGTAGCCTTCATGACCACAACCCAATCCTTCCACGGCCATACAGAAGCTGCCATCAGGACCTGGCCTTGGCTGTTCATTGCTAAGAAGGCATGGTCTCCATTAGCACCAGTTCACTGGAACACAGGGCCCCGGAGGTCCAGCTCTCCAAACCTCTCATCAGGGACATATAAGCCCCTTCATGAAGGACTGGGTGGTTTGGTGGACATGGTGAGAAGATGACGATCTGAAGGTTGGTGGAGAGACTGATGCAGGATGAGAAAAAAATTTGAGTCGATAAATAATAAGTTGTGAGTAATTAAGGTTAACAGTTTACCAACATGAGGTGTGTGTGTCGTCAGGCTGCCTGGGGGATAAAAATTACCATGAATGAAGCTACTGGGACAGCATTCCAATTTAATGGATGTATTGGCCACACACGGACATTTCAGGCAGCGCAATACTTAACGTGTGCTCAGCTATCTTCGATTCTAGTCTACTAATCAGCTCTACCTAAACTAATTATAACTCATTTGAAGTCTTGTTCTTAGTCTTTCACACCCAAGTTGGAAATCACTGCAACCAGTTTTATTTGTTATAGTGTACGAGCACCTGGTAAAACGGACAAGTTCTTATTGTAGGGGATTTTAATATTCATGGGGACAATGAGAATGATAGCCTTAGTACTGCATTTATGATTCTATTAGCATTTAATTCATTACCAAGTCACAAAGTAACGGAGGACTTCTATGCAATTTCAGTCCTTCCCAAATCGATCATTTTGTTGAGTGCAGCCTCGCTGCAAATGACACTCAACTCTGTGTTGCCCCTCTAAAAAAGAAGATATAAAACAAAATGGTTAGCTCCATGGTATAACACTGAAACTCGCAAATTAAAGTAATATCGCGGAAACTTGAGAAGATTGGCGTTCCACCAAATTGGAAAATTCTCGTTTAATCTGGCAAGATAGTCTTAAAACTTATGGGAAGCCCCCGTAATGCCAGAGCAGCTTACTACTCGTCATAATAGAGGAAATAGGAACAACCCCAGGTTTCTTTTCAGCACTGTAGCCAGGCTGACGGAAGGTCACAGCTCTATGAGCCAAGTATTCCCATAGCTCTTAGATATACCACTTTATAATTTTAGCAAAACTCACCAGACCTGCTTTTAACTGGTACTGACTTATCCCTAAACTCAGGAATCTTAAAACCGCTGTGAAACCAGATGTGTGTTTAGACTGCTTTGCTTCACTTGATCTTTATCAATTTTATTCAGTTATTTCTTTTCTAACCATCAACCTGCCTCTTAGACCCCGTCCCTATTAGTCTACATAAAAAGTTTTACCCTTAGTCAACACTTCTCTACTACATAACCAATCTGTCTTTATTAACAGGCTATGTACCACAGCAATTTACATTAGCTGTAATTAAACTCTTCTGAAAAAGCCCAACCTTGATCCAAGTTTTAGCCAACTATAGACCTATATCCAACCTTCCATTTCTCTCTAAGATTCTTGAGAAAGCAGTCGCCAAACTGCTGTGTGACTTTCTCTATAGCAACAGCTTATTTGAAGATTTTCAGTCAGATTTAGAGTTCATCATAGCACAAGACAGCACTTGTGAGAATTACTAATGA
>NC_045735.1:7393061-7393192 GCF_008692095.1 Etheostoma spectabile | reverse complement strand
TCTGTGCTATGATGAACTCTAAATCCTGACTGAAAATCTTCAAATAAGCTGTTGCTATAGAGAAAGTCACACAGCAGTTTGGCGACTGCTTTCTCAAGAATCTTAGAGAGAAATGGAAGGTTGGATATAGG
>NC_045735.1:7392211-7393051 GCF_008692095.1 Etheostoma spectabile | reverse complement strand
GCTAAAACATCTGGATCAAGGTTGGGCTTTTTCAGAAGAGGTTTAATTACAGCTAATGTAAATTGCTGTGGTACATAGCCTGTTAATAAAGACAGATTGGTTATATGTAGTAGAGAAGTGTTGACTAAGGGTAAAACTTCTTTATGTAGACTAATAGGGACGGGGTCTAAGAGGCAGGTTGATGGTTTAGATAAAGAAATAACTGAATAAAATTGATAAAGATCAAGTGAAGCAAAGCAGTCTAAACACACATCTGGTTTCACAGCTGTTTCTAAGATTCCTGAGTTTAGGGATAAGTCAGTACCAGTTAAAAGCAGGTCTTGGTGAGTTTTGCTTTTAATAATTATAAAGTGGTTACTACTAAGAGCTATGGGAATACTTGGCTCAATAGAGCTGTGACCTTCCGTCAGCCTGGCTACAGTGCTGAAAAGAAACCTGGGGTTGTTCCTATTTTCCTCTATTAATGACGAGTAGTAAGCTGCTCTGGCATTACGGAGGGCCTTCCCATAAGTTTTAAGACTATCTTGCCAGATTAAACGAGAATTTTCCAATTTGGTGGAACGCCAAATCTTCTCAAGTTTCCGCGATATTTACTTTAATTTGCGAGTTTCAGTGTTATACCATGGAGCTAACCATCTTTGTTTTATTATCTTCTTTTTTAGAGGGGCAACAGAGTTGAGTGTCATTTGCAGCGAGCCTGCTGCACTATCAACAAAATGATCGATTTGGGAAGGACTGAAATTAGCATAGAAGTCCTCCGTTACTTTGTGACTTGGTAATGAATTAAATGCTAATAGAATCATAAATGCAGTACTAAGGCTATCATTCTCATTGTCCACA
>NC_045735.1:7392092-7392201 GCF_008692095.1 Etheostoma spectabile | reverse complement strand
AATCCCCTACAATAAGAACTTTGTCCGTTTTTACCAGGTGCTCGGTACACTATAACAAATAAAACTGGTTGCAGTGATTTCCAACTTGGGTGTGAAAGACTAAGAACAA
>NC_045735.1:7389090-7392081 GCF_008692095.1 Etheostoma spectabile | reverse complement strand
GAGTTATAAATTAGTTTAGGTTTAGAGCTGATTAGTAGACTAGAATCGAAGATAGCTGAGCACACGTTAAGTATTGCCGCTGCCTGAAATGTCCGTTGTGTGGCAATACATTCCATTAAATTGGAATGCTGTCCCAGTAGCTTCATTCATGATTAATATTTATATTCCCCCAGGCAGCCTGACTGACACAACACACCTCATGTTGGTACAACTGTTAACCTTAATTACTCACAACTTATTATTTATCTGACTCAAAATCTTTTTTCTATCATCCTGCCATCCAGTCTCTCCATCCAACCTTCAGATCGTCCATCCTTCTCACCATGTCCACCAAAACCACCCAGTCCTTCCATGAAGGGGCTTATATGTCCCTGATGAGAGGTTTGAGAGAGCTGGACCTCCGGGGCCCCTGTGTTCCCAGTGAACTGGTGCTAATTGGAGACCATGCCTTTCCTTTAGCAATGAACAGCCAAGGCCAGGTCCTTGATGGCGCGCTCTCTGTATGGCCGTGGAGGATTGTGGTTCGGGTATGAAGGGACCTGACCCGTTTGCTCTGGTAGAGAATGCTCGACCTGGCTGAGAGGAGATGGATCTGACAACGTCTGGGGGGTCCACAAAAACATCAAGGAGTTGCTGATAACATCAGCAGATCAAGCTTCCAAGCCAACATTATGGGGGCCTTCAGTAGCAATCTGGGGGTAGGGGTGTATGTGACAGATGCCTACAGTGTGGGCCCTGACGTGAAAGACCTGGTGGCATTTCTGAAAGCTGGGGGTGGAGTGCTGATAGCGGGGCAGGCGTGGAACTGGGCTGCAAATCACCCAAAGGAGAACGTACTACTTCAGTTTGAGGGGAATAAGGTTTCTAGTGTGGCAGGGATCTACTTCGCTAAACATTATGGGAGGGTAGAATGCCTTCCTGTCTACCCTCAGATCCCATCTTCATGGATGGCATTACGGTAAGTGTCTTCACCTTTCCAATTTATATTTGTAGTCTTGCATGGCCAGAACCACAGCGCTGTGTTAGCAATGGAGAATGGTCTGGCTATACTGCATATCTATTCTGGAGTAGGGAAAAAAATTCTCTGGCTTTTTTGTATTTCATTAAACCACACACAACTGTCCTGTGAAATACCGTGAGTGGAGAGACATCCAGGGTGTCTCTCACACTCCAGATGTCAGGTTTTATCCACTCAGTGGACATCCTTTCAGCCAAACATACTTGTGACTCGCCTTTAATCTAAAACGTGCTACATACTGTATGTATGACCATCCTCTTCTTTAGACTATCCTTAATACCAAAACGTTCAACTTTATCACTGAAGGAACTTACAGTCAATTGTCATTTAACACATTCCAGGGTTTTCGTCTGGTGAGCTCATTGCAAAATGCCACAGCAGAATCATATCACATCACATTTCATTTATTACAGACCTATTATAGACACAATCTTAACAATCTCACTGAAATGTTTTATATCATATTGCTATTTTATTGAAAGACCAAAGCAGCCAATTGTAGTAGGGCCTAAAAAAAATTAACCTTGATGTTTTAAATCACAGTTAATAGTGAAATGGGTTACTCACTGCACCCTCTCGTGTTGTTGTGGGAGGGGAGCTAGGATAGAGTTAAAGCCAAAAGCAAAGACAGGCTTATGTGAGGCAATATGATCGATATGCAACCATTTCATTTTCCATTCCACCATCCCAGAGGATTTAACACAGCATATTCAAACCTCGGGAAAAATCCCTTGACATTAAACTTGACACCAAGTTTTGAGGCTCGCTTTGGACATGCATATTTATGAATAAATAGTGTTATTTTGAAAAATATACAATAAAGTGTAGGACCCAAAAAGCATTTTGCTTCTCCCTAATCCCTTTCAGACAAGATAATTTATTTAGGAGTATTTATTTATTTTGTTTATTTTTGCTTTTTCTTTAGGGAAGTTTTTATGTTTTTGTATGTTATTTGAAATAAAACAATTAATTTATTAATTGAAAAGTTATGAGTACTGATACAGAGCATTAGCATGGACATTCATTAAGTCTGAAGATTATTTTCCTGCTCCATCTCATATCTCTGTGCTTGTCTCTCTCCCTCCGCTTTCCCTTGATACAGTGTTGGTCAGGAGTTTGAGGAAGACCTGGAGTGCTTACTCCAGGGGGTTTCAGAGTTTGACCTCCATGATACATCTTCTTCTGAGCTTCTGGTCCACGGCCCACTAGCCTTCCCCATTGGTACCACTGAGGATGGAGGGGCGTTCCTGGGAGGATCCTACTATGGGCAGGGACGAGTCATTGTGATTACACATGAAGCACTTCTGAAAACAAAGGTGCAGTCTCAATTAATGAATGTTTTGAATACATTTTAAGAAGTCCTCCAAACCACTCAACTTTCCTTATTTTTTATTTATTATAAATTAGCACCACTAGCCGTGCCAGGGAATGCGACCCATAGGAGGATTTTCCGTCTTTTTATCTAAACTTAACAGCCGTGGTCGATGCACAAAAGTAGTAGGCTACTAGAAGAAAAGCATGACAGCTGTGGAGTGGGTTTGGTTTGTGTTTGGGGTGTGTGTGGTTGAGGTTCTTGTACCACACCCATTTAAATTATGTTGAGGCTTAAAGTTCTGCATAATTAAGGGTGTTGTGGTTTGAGTGACAGCTGGGCTGCCGTCACAGGAGGCGAGCAAAGACTGTAGGCTTCATTTGATCCGCCTTAGTTCCATCCACGATCCACCACTTTGTCCATTTTTTGATTAGCTGACGTCAGGCACTGCTATGATGGCGACGGTCGGAGCCACCAAGAGCCACCACTTTCATTCACTTCATTTTGGCTCTTTAGAAACCTGTGGGTGATATCACGGAGACTACATCCATATTTTATACAGTCCATAGTAATTATGCACATGATTGAGAATGTGACGTACAGTTGTTTTGTTTGGTAAGTAAAGTTATAGATAGATAGATAGATAGATAGATAGATAGAT
>NC_045735.1:7385155-7389080 GCF_008692095.1 Etheostoma spectabile | reverse complement strand
ATAGATAGATAGATAGATAGATAGATAGATGGATAGTACTAATGGGGCGGGGTGCAATAGCCCCTTTCCTACTTCCTAATTCCCTACTTCCAGCGTCATTTCTCAGACCATACCCATTTTCAAATTCAGCCTTCATTTTGATCTAAACTACACAGCTGCAAAGTTTTGTAACTGCATAGTGTACGGCTATAAAGCCATTGTGGTGGCAAAATCTGGCCGCATACATATAAACATCAACACAGCCTCTGTGGTAGTTCCCGCTACAGTAGGTTTCTCCAGGACCACATTTTGCAATGACGACACACACACACATACATACATAGAGACTCACAAGGTGAAAACAATACCAGCGTTGCTGTCACTTTTGGTAAATTTGGGTTGTAATTACTAATTGTAGAAGCCGGGGGGCTATTTTGGGGAGGAAAATCTCTGAAATTTTGTGTAATTTCTTTTGGAAGATCTTAAGTTAATATAACTAATAGTTGGGCACCTGCAGTGCACTAAATGATATATATCAATCTGTCAAAGGCAAGGCAAGGCAAGGCAGCTTTATTTGTATGCAATTTCAGCAACAAGGCAATTCAAAGTGCTTTACACAAAATCAGTTAAACAGATAAAAAACAAGTAAAAACAGTTAAAAATCGCAAGCATTAAAAACGGTAAACACATGAATAGACAGTTAAAAACAAAGAGAACATAAAACACAAGAATAAAATTACAGTGCAGCATAAGAATTTAAAGAAATGATTAGTATTTAAAGAAGGCAGCATCAAATAGAAAGGTCTCAGCCTTGATTTAAAAGAACGAGAGTAGCAGCGGATCTACAGGTTTCTGGGAGTTTATTCCAGATATGAGGAGCATAGAAACTGAAAGCTGCTTCACCCTGTTTAGTTCTGACTCTGGGGACAGAAAGCAGACCTGTCCCAGATGACCTGAGAGGTCTGGGTGGTTCATAGTGTAGTAGCAGATCAGCAATATATTTTGGACCTAAACCGTTAAGTGATTATAAAATAGCAAGAGTACTTTGAAATCAATTTTGAGACACAGGAAGCCAGTGTAAAGACTTCAGAACTGGAGGATGTGATCCAGTCTCTTGGTCTTAGTGAGGACTCGAGCAGCAGCGTTCTGAATCAGCTGCAGCTGTTGATTGATTTTTTAGGGAGACCTGTAAAGACCCGTTACAGTAGCAAGTCTACTGAAGATAAAGGCAGGACAAGTTTTTCCAAATCCTGTTGACACATAAGTCCTTTAACCTTGATATATTCTTAAGGTGATAGTAGGCTGACTTTGATTGTCTTAATGTGGCTGTTAAAGTTCAGGTCTGAGTCCATGACTACCACCAAGATTTCTGGCTTTGGTGTTTTAACATTGTTGTTGAAGCTGAGCGCAGCTTTAATCGTTCCTCTTCTGCTCCAAAAACACACCACCTCAGTTTTTCCTTCATTAATTTCAGAAAGTTCTGGCACATCCAGTCGTTAATTTGTTCGATGCACTTAGTCAGTTTTTGTATGGACTATAGTCCCCTGGCGATAAGGTTATGTAAATTTGTGTCGTCCGCATAACTATGGTAACTTATTTGTTTTTCTCCATAATCTGAGCCAGGGGAAGCATGTAGATGTTAAACAGAAGAGGCCCCAGAATGAGCCTTGCGGAACTCCGCACGTCATATTTGTACGCTCAGATGCAAATTACCTATAGACACAAAGTAATCCCTATTCTTTAGGTAGGATTCAAACCAGTTTAGTACTGAGCCAGAAAGGCCAACGCAGTTTTCCAATCGGTCTAGTAGTATGTCATGGTCGACCGTGTCAAATGCAGCACTGAGATCAAGTAATACTAAGATTGAAATTTTGCCATTATCTGTGTTAAGGTGGATGTCATTAAAGACTTTGACAAGAGCCGTTTCAGTGCTGTGGTGTGGTCGGAAACCCGACTGAAAGGTATCAAAACTGTTGCTTAGTGACAAGAAATGGTTGAGTTGTTGAAAGACTACTTTTTCAATGATTTTACTTAAAAACGGAAGGTTTGATATTGGCCTATAGTTGCTCATTAGTGACTTGTCTAGGTTGTCAAAGCATTTTACATGATCAACTACTCTCTTTTGAAACAAGTCTTTTCATTACAGACACTGGCATCGTTTTTGAAGAATGCCATTAATTGGTTGGACCAAGGCCGGAAGGGGATTGTTGGTGTTGTACCAGAGCTCAAACTTCCCAACGAGTCAGGGTTAAAGTCTGAGGAGACAAAGTTCAGGACAGACCTGAGTGTATTTGTTTGTACAGTTTACAAGGATGACAGTATGGAAGAAATCCAAAACTTTGTTGCAGAGGGAGGAGGTCTGCTGATCGGCGGACACGCATGGCATTGGTCATACACACACGTTGGGCAAAACCCAATGACAGATTTCTCAGGTTTGATAATGTAGCACACAATTTTGAGTCTGTGGTTCCTATTTCAACCCACTGGCAAGTGCATAGACACGATAATATAGGATTGCCTAAACACAATACAATACAACACGGCCCCACATAACAATTTCCACAGTGCTACATTTGCAACACTTGACAACAAACAGTGCAGGAAGAAGGGCAGGGAGGGGGTTTAAAAAATGGATGGTGGAACTGCAGCATTCTTGCATCTGTGTGTGTCAACATGTCTAATATTCAACTCAATCAAAAAAAAATTATCACATGGAATTTCCTAATTACTGTGGGAGCGAATATTTGTAAAACAAATTTTCCATTAATGAGAGTTACTTTTAGGACTTTGACACAAATACTATCTTCTGTCTATGTTTTCCCTGGTTGAAATGCTTAATTGTTGCATCTGTGTTTCAGGAAACAAGATCCTGAACAAAATGGGTCTAAGCGTGTTGGTGACAATCAATGAACCAGGATCCTACAAGCCTAGCCTCGCCAAGAAAGACACCAACCACTTCCGCCATCTTCTCCATCGCTTTGCTGGTCAGGTTACGCAGGGTGAAGAACCTACAAAGCATGACGAGAAAAAGCTAAACATACTGACCACGAACTTCTTGAACATGAAGGCTTATGACAGCTACACCTACACACTGGTGCTGTCCATCCTCACTGATGTCCTGAAGTCCAGTATGCCACAGGTAGGCAGTATTTGACTTCATAGTCTATTAATGAATCCATGAAGTTACATTCATTTAGTTCCATTTATGGTTTACTATTTACAATAAAAATAGTTGCAAAACAATAGTAATATATTACCATAGTAATGAAATGTGCATAGTTTGCGGACAATATGTGCTGGTGAGCAGTACCATTGAGTCAGAGGTTAGTTTCCCTGCTACTGAGTATACTTACAGCGTATGGCCTTTAGGCTTCAAAACTACTAGTGCAATGGCCGTTCAGAGAACATGCAGCATTCTTGAGAAGAGTTCATGCAATGGACTTCACACTTAACACAATACAGAGGTTAAGGACATGAACTTAGCTGCAAATAAATTTAATGATTATTTTGTTGGAGTTGATCCAGGTGTAGATGGGGAGTTTGCAAAGACTGGCAGTATAAATGATGTGCTAAGCAAGAATGTAAATTAATCTGTTTGTTAAGGGCACTGATGAAAAAGAAATTATTGAGATTGTTAAAACATTTAAGAATAAAAGTCCACTGACTGGGATGGTATTGACATGTTTATGGTCAAAAGTATTATTGGCTGTCAAACCTCGCATAACACATGTATTTAATCAATCTCTGAAAACTGGAGTCTTTCCAGATAAAATGAAAATGGCAAAGATGATACCAATATACAAAGCTAGTGAAAAACATACACTTTCAAACTACAGACCTGTTTTGACTGAAAAAATGTTTTCTACAAGGACTGATAATTTCATTACTAAACATAATATACTGTGTTATCAGCAACATGGTTTCAGGGCTAATAGGACAACTTCAC
>NC_045735.1:7372081-7385145 GCF_008692095.1 Etheostoma spectabile | reverse complement strand
TTCAATTTGTAGAAGAAATATCAACAGCAATAGAACAAAAACAATATGCAGTGGGGATGTTCTTGGATCCTAAGAAGGCATTTGATACAGTAGACCACAATTTATTAATCACAAAATTAAATAAATATGGAATTAGGGGGACTGCACTTTCATAGTTAAATAGCTACTTACATAATAGACAAAAATATGTTGAATTGCAAAACCATGAATCAAAGGTAAAGAAAATCACCTGTGGGGTCCCCCAGGGGTCAGTGGTGGGACCATTGTTGTTTAACAATAATAATAATTATTATTTAAAATAATGTATGGGAGATGTCAAAAACACTAAAACCCATTTTATTTGCTGATTATACTAATTTAATCTGTTCTGGGGGAAATTTGGAACTCTTGGATGCAACGAGAAAATGAATTAAAAAAGATGAAGAGCTGGTTTGAAGCTAATAAACTAACACTGAACTTAAGTAACCTTAAATTTATAATTTTTGGTAATCGTGCCATAACTTGACACAAAAAACTTATGATAAATGACAATGAATTTGAAAGAGTAAAAGAACTTACATTTCTGGGAGTGATAATTGATGAAAAAATATGTTGGAAGCCACATATACATTATATTAACGCCAAAATATCCAAATCAATTGCTATACTGTGTAAAACCAATTATTTGTTGAATCAACACTCATTGTACAAGTTTTATTGTTCCTTCATACTGCCATACATTACTTACTGTTGGGAGGTATGGGGAAACACTTACAAAATGAACAATTAACCTATATTCATTCTTCAAAAGAGAGCCTTAAGAATTGTAAATAAAACCACTTATAGAGCACCAACTAATCCACTGTTTATTAAACTAAAAGCACTAAAATTCAGAGATATTGTTGACTTTAAAACTACACAAATGATCTTCAAAATAAATACTCATCAGCTATCGAAGAGTATCCAAGGGCTGTTTCAAATAAGAGAGAGCAAACATCACAACATCAGAGGAACATTTGTATTTAAAAAGAAACTTTTAAGAACAAATGCTAAATATCACTGCATTACAACCAAAGGAGTTACAACAATGAGCAATTTCAAGAGATTATTTTAAATGAATATTAAAGTCATGCAAAAAGGATTTCAAAGTGATAGTATTGCATAATGACTGAATGGCTCCATGGCATCTATGTACTAAGTCTAGCATGGATATAGCATTACTTAATCTGCTATAGATAGATGGTAAAGAAAGAAGTAGAGAGAAAAAACAGAAAAAAAAACAGTGTAAATGTGTGTAGGTATGCATGTATGCATCTGTGTCTATGATGTGTAAATAAGTGAAGCATACGATTCTGTATTTAGTAAAGGATACAAATAGAGAAAGGGGGTAGGACCTAATAAGTTTGTTTATGAACTTATTTCTACTCCTTTTTGAACATGGGAATTTTTTGTTTAAATTACTTTAAACAAAAACTATTACTATTACTAAATTAATTTTGTGCTGAGAAGTAAATTATATATATATACAAAAAACTGGGAAGGCAAGCTTTAGCAAAACTGTTACAACATTAGTTTCTTATGTTAACAGGCCATTTTAGGTTATTGTTATTTAACACACAATAGATTTTTGTGGTGACGACCTAAGGAGCAATACTTGCAAGGGTTTTTTTACAATACAAACATACTGTACTTTTTACATTCCAAAAGATTTTTTTTCAATTTGGTAATGTACCACACACACATTTAGTTATCACTAAGGCAGCCCCATTCATTTATATTGTCACCATCACTGTGTCACCACTGGAAAACAATCCAACCAAGATTGTGTTACTAAGATTATTTCCTTTATGTTAAGGTGAGTGAGAAGAACCCTGTTAAAAGTCCAAAAGGCCGCCTACTCCTCAGTTTATGGACAGCGGTATACAACACTTCCCCAGATCCTGATGCCCTCCTGCCCAACCTCATCAAGGATATTATCCCTTTGACTGTTAAAAACCACCAAAGTATCATGATTAATACTCATACAGCAGGTAAGACCACATTGTTGTAAACAAATGTGTAAACTGATAATGAGATGAACTTGCAGAGTTGTAATTTGTCTGTATACAATTTAATATGTCACAGTAGCATGTGTGGTACTACATTGCATTAATTTGAATAATGTAAAATGTCTCTTGTGCCCTACGTGCAACTAATGCTTCTTTTTTTCTTCATATGTGTGTCAGGACAGATTGAGTGGATCAGTACAGGTCTGTACCTTCCTCCTGGCATGAAGACTGAGATATTCGTACCAGCAAACATCGTCAACAAGAGTTGGACGGTACAGTACACAAAATCAAATAATTACTGAGCTCATTATGTTTTTGTCAATATTCTGCTAATTCAGATTATCAAATCTAGTCAAATCTAGTCTATATCCTTGACATTCCACTTACTGGATTGCTCTGGTGTCGCAGGAAGTTCCATTGGATGCATGTATGTCTGTCTTCTTCCGCTTTCTTTGTGTTGGAATTCCAAACTCTGGTGGATTTATGAAGACTAAGGTTGATGCTGCTTAGATCTCTGCAGGGTAAATTGAGATAGCTACCTAGACTATCTGTCCAATCTGAGTTTTCTCTTGCACAACTATTTTACTGCGTGTCTGTGCAAAGCTTAGCGCCGCCCATTGTGATTGGTTTTAAGAAATGGCAATAAACCATCAAATCCACTCTGTCCGTAGCCCAAAATCATATTTTGTTATCACAAAGACATTATAACATGTAAAACCTACGTCGAGCTGTTTTAACATAAAACCAAAACATTTTTGATCACAACAATTCAAATTAATGAGCTCAGTAATTCAATTATTTAGATAACAATATCAGGTCAAATAGCATTTGTGCTTCATTTGTTATCCCAATAATTCCCGTTTTTGAATTACTGAGCTCAAAAATGCGAATTATTGAGCTCAATAAATCATTTATTGAGATCAAATATTAGAATTATCAAGCTCAATAATTAATTTGAGCACTTTTACTGAGCGATTTATTGAGATAAAAAATTACACACATGTACTTAAATTTTCAGATATGAATGTTAATCATGAAGGAAACCAATTAGCTTAGCTAGTTAAAAAAGTAGCGGACAATGACAAAAATGTTGTGGAAACTTGCCTTATCTGACTACGTTTTATTAGGACTTTGCAATAGCTAACATGGAGGCCAAAGGGGGCGCCGGGACGTCAGAAAGTGCAACCGTGCAATAACCTGCGCTAGAAGGGAATTGGAGTTACTCTTTTCGCCACAATCGAGGCAGCATTTAATCTCCCTACACCAGCCATGTTCAAGGGATGCTTGACTTCCGGTCATTCAAACTTTCTAAAAGTTTGCAAAACGTTTCCGTTCTCAAATGGTTTTCCAACCAGATGCAAATTTGCGACAACATTAGAAATTATTTGCAATTAATGGCATTCTGTCTATCCTCGCTACGTTTTTTTAATTTTAAAAATTCTCCTTCAGACTTGATCTATTCCACGCGCAGCCATGATGCAATGTACCTCTCCTACTGTTAATGCGAGGCAGAAAACAACATCTACACCAGTATTCAATGTAACAAGCTAGCAGTGCATACCTAGGTACTGCATATGTGCCAACAAAGATGAAACAGAAGTGGGATGCCTCACTTGGTAGCTAAAACGTAGAGCTAAACACACAGGATGAAAAGAGGAGCTGCAGCAATGTGCAGTACAACAAAAATATTTAGTTTTTTGAAAATTAAACCACATAAACTTATTCTGGTCCAACCTCTAAATACAATTATGAACCTGAAAATGAGCATAATATGAGCACGTTTTAAAAATGCTGTATACTGTCCTTTCATGAAGCCATTTATTTATGCTCTTCTGGCCCGTATTGTGTCGATTGACTTATATGCATCTACTGATCAATCTTACTACAGTGCAGTAGACTTTCATACAGGTTTTCAAGGCAATGACACATCCCCTTTCTTCCTCAGATCCAGATAGGTTGTCAAACAGACATACTGAAGGCTGACGAGTTGAAGAGAGCACCAAGTGTTTGTGAGCAATTCCCTGTGACCACAAAGAAAATACAGGTGTGGAACCTGTGGGGGGGACTCATCTACCTGGTGGCTCCACCTAACACAAAGGTGGAGGGGGCAGAGGTCATAGTGCAGATGGCAGTGCTTGCTCCTTATTACAAGTCTGGTGAGTGTGTGTCACTGTCTGCTCCACAAAAGACTGTATTGAGAATCCAATGCACATCATCCATCAGTTCTGAAACTGCCTAGGAACCAGGTTTCTGGTCTGGGTTGTATGTTTCCTTTCAATAGATTCAGAGCACTTTGTATTCAGGAAACGCATTTAGGGCATGTTGTGTTGTGTTGTTGACTGTTTTCTTTGAAACATGCTTGTTTTTTTGCATTAGGACTTCATGCTGTAGACTCTGCCTACAATGGGACTTTTAATGAATAATAGCAATAATTCAAAGCTCTGTTTTGATTTCACCCCAACACCCAACCTTTGTCCATTTTAGGTGTGACAACAGCTGCTGATTGGTCGATGCTGCGCACAGCTCCCTCACCCTGGGCAGAGTTGGAGTTTGACAACGTTATCCTTACTGTACCATCAGATGTGGTTCGAGACCTGAAGCACATTGATAAGGTGGCAGCGCTTTGGAATGACATCATGAAGGGTGTTGCAGATTTGGCTGTCATGCCACATAAATTTGCCCGCAAAGAACGCTTTGTAGCAGATGTGCAGATTTCCGCTGGTAGGTGTTTTGCTTTCCCATTCTCCCATATTCAATCTAATGATTTCTCTACTGCATGTGCTGTAAAAGGAGAATGGTGCATCTGTTATTTAAACCCTTAAACCTGTATATAAATGGTTAAATTGAAGAACAAAAAAAAGGTTTGATCTGGGTCTTTCAGTCCCAGATCCCACGTGGTTGCTGTACAATTCTAAGATCTACAGTGGGTGAACAAGTTTATTGCTTAAGTATTATGACTTACTATTGGCATATAACTGTTATTAGGCATGGTACATTTTGTTGTTATTAATTGTAATTTTGAACAGCATGAAGCCAGGATTATTGACAAGATTTTAGTTTTGCAGTTTTTGAAAGAGCTCTATAGGCCTGTATAATTAGTAACATTGTGTGTTGTCTTGAGTTTTGTGATTTTGACAAGCATTACGATTATTTGTTACCATATAAAAGAAAACACATGAAAAAAAGGCATATTAAGTATATACATTTTAAAATATCAACTTCTAATTGGAAATGTTTTTAATTCAGTGATGTTTAACATGTACAATGGGAAGCTCAGTGACTCATAAATGGAAACTCCTCTCTAAATGTATGAGTGACACTCCAGAGGATGTGTTGGGAGATATCGCTCGTAAAGCTCATTGGAATAGCTTTAGAACTGTAAAGATACATTGCTGTAACACTATTTGTGTTACTAATTTCTTACCATCCAGGTTGGATGCATTCAGGCTATCCAGTCATGATCCACACAGAATCAGCAAATGAGCTGGTGAGACCAGGTGATGCCAGAACCAAAGGCCTGTGGGGAGAAATTCATGAACTGGGACACAACCAACAAAGAGCCTGCTGGGAGTTCCCACCACACACCACAGACTGTACATGTAACCTGTGGTCAGTGTATGTTCATGAAGAGGTGCTGGGGCTCAAAAGGGAAAAGGTGAAGTACATTTTTTAAAGGTTTACTTTAGATAAATGACCTAGGCTCAGAAAAGACAGGTCTGTAAGTGTATGTAATGTAAAAAATTAACAACAGTCCTGTTTTAGTCATGTTATTTCCCCTTGGTTAACATTATAATATAATGAGTGTAACATCTTCAATGCAGGCTCATCCATCCATGACCTCAACAGAGCGGAAGAGATGTGTAGAGGAGTATGTTGAAGGGGGCAGGAAACTCAGCAACTGGACAGTATGGGTGGCCCTGGAGACATACCTGCAGGTGAAAGAGAATTACTGAATTTCACATCCTGCAGAGGAAATAGGTTTGGGTCACACTGGCGTCAACACTATCTAAAATTGGAACTGTACACAGGCAAGAAATTTCAAGTGAATTAAACAACAATGTCAAGCAGTTTGTCCTCAGTATGGCACAACATTCTTCAGCATTACCCGGCCTTCACCAAGCTAAGATGACCTTTGTCAGGGTTTGATTTTTGGCTGCTTCAGCTCTGTGGCTCCATCTCTACTTGGTCAGCTTCAGCTGCACTTGGTCAACCTAGGCTCACCTGTAGAGTTGGAAGGCTGTTGTTAGTTTTATGCCTGTAGTTTGTAGAGTATGCTAACATGTTTCATGTTAACGTTATGGTAACATAATGTACAGTTGAGCTCAATAATGTCATACAATATGGGAGTTATATACAGTCTATGTAAATACTTTTCCTGCCAACATCTAAATTTGAACCATAACTAGTAAACTCTGATGTGATTGAAATCTCTGTTACATCCAACCTGTTGCTTGTTTTACGGGAGATCTTCAATTCCCATCTTTGGAATAATTTTTCTTCCTTTATTCTGGGGGAAGTAGAGGTGTTTTGCATTGGGGAAGTAGAATTTTTGATATGGTGCAGCTTGTTAAAGTCATGATTTTAGTCATAATTCATTGTGTGTCTTGACCAAATTCCATTGCTAACCATCCAATAACTGTTGATAAAATATTCTGGTTATCGACGTACGGACTGAGCAACATTACAATCTGGACAGGCCCATTGACATTTGTCTAATGTAGCCTCTTAAGACTTTACTAGTTTATTGCAGGTCACGTCTTAACTCTCTCATAAACTTTCATTCATCCATCAACCTACTGTCTATTTACATTTCCCTCAACCTCTGTTTACTTCTATGTAGCTCCAAAGAAAGTTTGGCTGGGATGCCTTTAAAAAGGTGTTTGCTGCCTACCACAAGATTACCGACTATCCCAGTGACAACAACGGAAAGATGAACCTGTATGCTGAGACTTTCTCCCAGGCCGTTGGGATGAACCTAGCTGGATTCTTTAAGGCCTGGGGCTGGCCCATAAATGGAGCCACTGAGGAGAAACTCTCCAACCTGCCTCCCTGGAGTGACCACCCAATGCACACATATAAATGAATTTTAGACTGCAGCTGATTAAAAGTGCAGAGAGATGGGTGCCAGTCTATACTAATTACTAGTTCCAATTGAAAGGTAAATGTCAGGTCTTCTTTGAGGGTCATATCTACTCTGATGCTTTTAAAGTCATTTGGATGTTTATTTTGTGGGAAAGTAAGCATGTGCTCTCAGATTGTTAAAGCTTACATTATTACTTCTACATTAATTCCTGTAATTGCTTCTTGGATTGTGTTTATACTGTAACCCTCAAGGGGTGGTTTATCTTTTTGACAAAACAAGAAAAATAATTGAATTAATTCATTAATACAATATAGTACAGTACATGACAGTTGATTCAGGCTGTGTTTGCATAAGGCAGAAACGTTTATTTTTTTCCAGTTTTATATGTTAATAATTGTCTTTACTGTCAATGAAAAAGACACAACCGTCCCTGTCACTTTATTTTCATTGTTTTGGTTGAATAATAATAATAATAAGGGATTCATGAAAATTGTTGAATTTTATTACACACTACACCATGTGAGCAATAGTGTTTTTAAAATGAAACATTTGGGGAAGCTTTGCTTATTTGTTGTATTTTATGTACTTGTGTGTTTTTCACAATTTTTGGGTGAGATATTCACGGCTGAATGCACTTATTGTATGTCGCTATGGATAAGTGTTGAGCTAAATGAATGTAAAAAAATGTAATGAAACTCAATTAGTTTTTACTGTATTACCACACTTGAATCATTAATAAAAGTAGTTTGTGGTTATACATTAAAGGGGGATTGGCATCAACACTTGATTCATTGTCCCTTTGTCATCCTTTATGCCCTGCAGTTGTTGTAAAACAGCTCCCCTACTGTCTCTTTGGAGAACTGCTGGAGGAATTCTCCCAGTTCATCCAGAGAGAGCTTCTCCACCCAGTTGTCCTCAGTGTTTCTCGCTGTGGCAGCACCACTCTGAATGGGTCTGCCATTGTTGTCCACACAGCAGTAGGCATTCCACAAGTAGTCTGGGATGTTGACACGTTTCACATTGTTTTTCTCAATCCAGCTGTCTGCAGAAGGAATGGCACCAACCAGCACATAGGCCTTAGAGCACTTGTCCCGGAAAAGGTCAGCGAGCTGAGACTCGTGGATCCTCCAGGCGTTCTGGTTCAGCTTGGGGTTCTGAGGAACCACATTTGTCAGGGTGAAAGTGGCATTGCGGCTGGGGACTGTAAGAGGAATGGAGAATTACAGGATGTTTTGCTAGAAATCAAGTTGCAGTTTGTGGTAGCTGGATCGTTCTTATTCTACCCGATTTGAAAATCTCACAAAAATACTACTTTAAAAGGGTTGTTTCCTCATGATCATTTTTTGTCTTAGATTTGAAATTTTTAAATATTTAGTTGCTGCAGATTAAGGAATAATTTAATTAATTTCAAGATCACAAGTAAATAAAACATGGAACATTTCTATGAGCAATTCCCTTTTTTCTATGTTAAACGTATGAATATTATATGACACAGACTTGGAAATTAGTAGTTACTGTATGTATCTGCAAAGGTCCTATTTAATATGAACTGATCTTTATGATTTACAACTGAGATAAGATTTCAAATATGTATCTGGCTGTATCCTCCCATAGTGTAGCTGCCCAATGGTTGCTATGACACCAGACGCTACAGACACCCAACTGATGAAACCATAGAGACAAAAAACCATAAAGTAAATCTACCTTTAATGACTCAGCGTTGATACAGATTGATGCAAAGTTTAGTTGTAAGGATTTTGTTTAGATACAGAAGGCTGTTATTCTACATCTGTCTATTTTATTTGATCCTAAATGACAAGTATGTGAATTGGTGGGAATGTCACTGGACAGAAAGAATCCCTTCTTTCATCAACGATCACTAAAGCATTGGTCTAAAGCAATAATCCTTCCGTCTTGTGTCCAGTGGTGAAATGTAATGAAGTACATGTACTCAAGTACTGTACTTCAGTTCCTTATTGAGGCACTTGTACTTGAGTATTTCAATTTTAGGCTACTTCATACTTTGAC
This sequence comes from Etheostoma spectabile, assembly GCF_008692095.1. Lineage (NCBI taxonomy): Eukaryota > Metazoa > Chordata > Actinopteri > Perciformes > Percidae > Etheostoma > Etheostoma spectabile. The sequence continues at coordinate 7,376,007 of NC_045735.1, read as the reverse complement.
TCCAAGTTACAATTTACAGACTTAAATTATCAATACAATATATACATCAATAATACTATTATGAAGTATTATTGTGATGTATTATGATGTATTATGATTATTATAGCTTACTCTGCACAGCAGTATATCATGTGATTTAAACTAGCCCCACTTTAACAAGCTGCAACAAAGAAATAATTTGCTTACAAATTAAGCATTAATAACCATAATCCACTTATATAATAAACATTGTTCTGGAACTAGCCATTCTTCATAATATGTCCTTGTACTTTTGGTACTTTGACGCTAATACTTTTTTACATTTACTGAAGTAAAATTTGAATGCTGGACTTTTTTTGTGAAAGGGTATTTTTAGATTTTAGAATTTTAACTTTTACTCAAGTAAAATATCAGAATACTTCTTCCACCACTGCTTGTATCAGAGGTCTCTAACACATCCCCCCTTTTGTGACTCAACTGACACCTTCATCTGGTGGCTACTGCCACCTACTGACCTCAATGCCAAAAAATCAACAATGTTCAACCTCCGTTACCTGCATGGTGTCCGTTGGGGTTGAGGTGACCACGGTCAAAGCCAGAGTGTGTGTAGTCCTCATTCAGAGCCTGTTTCTCTCCTTGGTAGACCCCAGGGTGGTCTTTCTCCAGCCAGTACCCATCCTTCATCTCTGCTTGCCAAGACATTCTTACCAGCTGTAAGGCAACAACTCTCAGATTTAAACATGCAGCAGTTGTCACTGGGCTTCATATAGCAGAAGTACTCAACTGGCTTTGACTGGGGTCCACTTTAGCAAAAGCTTGGGGCGAATTAATAAGTATACCAAAATAAAACAACCAAATAAAATGAATCAACATTAAAAAGGCCCACAACTCATAATTCTTTGAAGTCCTTTATTTTCAAATAACTGACTTATAAACTAAATTTACATAGCAGAAGGACTGCCACTAGGCCTACATTATTTTATAAGTATGTAATCAAAATCTATTTTCATGTAATGCAATTTGGCACCTTATTTAAATGTGTGTCAATTTATTTTCATTGTGAATAAGAACATTTTTTGCAGGTCACGTGGCACCATGGGCTGTAAATTGAGTTATAAAATGTATCAATGCATTATGCACAGGGTTTATTCTTTACAATCCAAATTCTACCAAAAAAAACAGAAACAGCACAGTCAGTACATTACACTGTCCTCTCATAACTTGATAGTTATGAAACTTTCTGGTGATTATGACCACATCAATACTGTAGATTTCCATATACAGTACACACCAGTACACTAACCTGAGGCTCTACAAACCACCTTTTCTCTCTGCCACCTCCATCGCTGGGTTGGAAATGATAGGCAGAGTAGACAGCAATACGATGGTTGGTGTCATAGAGTGTGGCAAAGTGGTACCTGGTGGTGCAAAGATTAATTTTATATTATATATAGTGATTTAGAGAAGCAATGAAATGTTAAGCTGTAAATAACATTTAATGCTGAAAAATAGTAAGATGATTGCAAAAGTCAGATTTTTACTTTTAAGAAAGATATGATCAATTATTACACTTATTATTACACTTTATTTACAATAAACTGCAATATAATGCAGTTCTAAAATGTTAACATTATAGTGCTGTGTAAACAGTTTATGGCAGTATATAGGTCTAAATTCCACTTCCCGCACTTTCCCTACTTGTTGGTGAAGCGTTGACAGAGATGGGCAGCGCCGGGTGTGGAAGTCCCCCACTCGGGCACCTTCTCTTTATAGAAGTACTTCATACATTCTGGAACATCCTGGGACGGAAAAAAAAATAACACAAAGTCCAAAGTGAGTCAATTACACAACACACACAGATTTGATGCTCCTTAAAGTTATGAGGAAACAAACCTCAAACCGTTCAACAACATCTGCATGGACAGAGATGAGAAGCAAGAGTAGTGCGCACAAATGCGCCAAGGTTTGCATCCTGGACAAAAAGAAAGAGAGTTGCATAGAACACAAGATAAACATGTGAATACATGTTTTGTTCAAATATGAAGTGTGTGTATTTTTACTGGAAGAGCGTAGTCAATCAGTTTGTGGTATCTGTGTTTCTATTTTTGTTGTTTCCACTCACCTGCAGGTGCACCTGTCTGCCACCACAGTCTGCCCTGCGCAGAAACTGGCCTTTTATATATGAGCTCTCCTCACCTTTCACCTTGTTTGGCCTTTGCTTTTATCTGAACTTATATTAACACTTGATAGTTGTTTGCGATGAACCAGAATTTGGGCAGCACATAAGGTGTGGGTGTGGATGACCAATAGAGAGTGTGTGAAAATGGCATAATGCCAATATTAGCACTGCTAAGGTATGATTCCCAGGGGGATTTGTAAAGATGTGAATTAACATACTGTATATAAAGTGGGTATGTTATTTCATATCATCCAACTGTATTTTACTTGCGTATTTCCATGTCCTGCTACTTTATTTTTTTTACTCTACTACATTAATTTGATAACTTTAGTTTTTAGAAATTCACATGCTTCCCAGCAAATGTATCAAATTATTAAAATTAGCTCCACCTTCACCAGCTGGAACATTGGAGTGATGTACACATTAATGCATGGATAATTGGAATCCAGTAATATAACAAACATTATTCTGAAATTGGCCATTCTTGATGAGTACCTTTACTTTTGGTATTTTAAGTATATTTTGAGGCTGATACTATTGTACCTTTAGGAAGTAAAAATTCAAATTCAAGACTTTTACCTGTAACAGAGTATTTATACTCAGTGATATTGTTACTTTTACTTAAGTTAAGATCTGAGTACTTCTTCCACTAGTTTTAAAGCATTTTAAAATCCTGTTTTCACATTTATGCATGATTAATTTTAACCTAAGGTAATCATGAGTTATGCATAGTCAATGCCATTTTTGTTCATTGATTATTTTTTCTTTTGATCCGAGTACAACCAGTGGTTTTCAGGCATAAGTTATGTATCACCTAATACTGTATGAAATCAAGCACATTTCCAATACACAACGTTCTATTTTAGCAACTGTCTAATTCTTAGGAAAAAAGGTCATTTTACACAGTTACAGTTAGTCAGACAGGGAGTCTGAGTTTGTGGTGATGTTGAGATGAGACATTTAAGTGGAATGTGTGTGACGAGTGCATTACACTTGTCACAAACTCTAATAATGTGTTCTAACACAAAAACACTGATGTTGATTCCTGTTATTTGGTATTAAGTTGGCTTCTTGGAATATTTGCAACATGTGTTTTTGGCAGATTCACTCACAGGTAACACCGAGATAACTGTTCATGTGTTGTATTTCCCACGATCAGAGCAAAAGCTTTGGCTAACTTGACATGTGGACTCCTCCCGGTTCTCTAAGTTTACACAAAACTGCTCCAAATGTGTGTAGAAGATATTTAACTTGCTCTTTTTGATGTTTTGTAAACACTTTGAGTTGCCTGGTTGCTAAAATGTACAACATAAATAGACTTGCCTTGCTCTGTGTGCCCAGAGAGGTCAGGAGGTCAGGTTCAGCTACAGAGGAGCTCATTCCTTGTGTGATGGCCACAGCCATGGCCACACAACCAGCTTAAGAGCGGTAACCTCATGCACTTATATTTTTCCTTAGGTTGATATTAAGTTGATATGTTTGTTTTATACATCTTCATTTGTTGCAACCATTTATTCAGTTACAAATAATTTACAGGACACTTGTTTCATTTCACATGCATCATACTTTATTTGATTTATACGAAAGTAACTTTTAGTAAGCGCACTATTAGTTACTTTTTGATGGTCATACTTTTTTATAACCGATTTTTCTTTTGAGCTTACCAGTTGGAGTCCACACCTGGGAGTTATTCAGGTCTGATGGCTTAAAAGAGGTGGCTCTTGGAAAAAGAACAGCTTTATAGGGGAGGTGGCCTAATTGGACACTA
>NC_045735.1:7371874-7372071 GCF_008692095.1 Etheostoma spectabile | reverse complement strand
ATATGTCTAGGGGGGGTAGCTTTATTCTCGCTGTAGGTATTCTGGGCTTTTGATTTTATATAAAGTACTTTTTGTAGAGTTAAGATAAGTAAAAGTATATTATTTGCAATGCATTTTTAGGTAGGTTTGCCATTATTTGTTTCTGAAGTTAGTTTGCAGTCATTGTTTGTCTCCCCTGTGTGTTTAAATTGGTCTGA
>NC_045735.1:7371695-7371864 GCF_008692095.1 Etheostoma spectabile | reverse complement strand
TATAAGGCCCCTTCGTTTCTTTGTCAGGAAGGTCAGATATATTTTTGAGTGTCTTATGTTTTGAGCTTTAGTTACTGTTTGTTTGACCTCTTTTAAGGGCTTAATCTTTATTTTGTTGTAACCATTTTTGAGAAATAAGAACTCTTACTTTTGAATTTCTCTTGTGACT
>NC_045735.1:7365261-7371685 GCF_008692095.1 Etheostoma spectabile | reverse complement strand
TCATGCTTAACTGCTTGGTCCCTCACACCTCGACTTTGTGAGATCTCTGTCTACAATCTTTTTTTTTGTTATACTTTATTAATCCCACAAGGGGAAACTACACTTTACACTATGTTGCTATTACACACATTAAACACAGGCCTGAATTACACACACATGCTCAGGACCTATCCATGCACTCATGGAGAGGTCTCAGAGTGAGATGGCTGCCCATGAAAAGGCACCCCGAGCAGTTGGGGGTTCAGTGCCTTGCTCAAGAGCACCTTGGCAGTGCCCAGGAGGTGAACTGGCACCTCTCCAGCTACCAGTCCACCACCATACTTTGGCCGTACGGGGACTTGAACCTGTATGGGGACTTGAACCTGCAACCCTCCAGTTCCCAGCCCAACCCCGTACGGACTGAGCTACTGCCACCCCAAAATATTTATTTATTATTCATTCATCATTCTCATTCTGTTCATACTGTTCATGTTGTAATATAGTACTATATATATATATATATATATATATATATATATATATATATATATATATATATATATATATATATAAAATAACACAACACTATTTATTCCAGCATCCTTTGCACTCTGCTCCATAATTAAAATAACAACTATCACAATTATAATTTACTTCTGCATACTTTGCATACACTTTTGTCTCAACCTGTCTCAATATTATTTTCTGTTTGTATGTATTTATTTATTGTTTGTTTTGTTGTTTGTTTTCTATGTGTAAGCACATTGTGAGCAATGCGATCCAAAGCAAAATTTCTTGTATGTGTCCTCATACCTGGCAAATAAAACTGATTCTGATTCTGATCTCCATCCTGCTCAAGAACACATCAGCAGACTTGATCTTATGAGACATCCCAAAATTAAAACACGTCGCACATCTCTTCTCCAGTACACCAGAATGTGGTCAATACTTCTATCCGGCTATCTGGATACAGAAATTTACAACAGAAATATAAATGACCATAAATACAAAATGTACATTTTCCTACTTATTAACATAATTTTTTCCAATACAAAGCAGCTAATTCTGTACAATTTCAAAACACAGTGTAGTTAAATATCTTAATACTTATAGATAACCCTACTTTTGAAATTAGTCTAGTTCACCATTGTCTTTATCCTTGACGTGCCACTCACGGGCTTGCTTCATTGCCGCCGGAAAATCCACCGGATTTCACTCCTTTATGGCGGATATCCGTTGCCTTGGCCTTCTCTTGTGTTGGAATTTTAAACTTTGATTTATGAGGACTATGGTTAACCATTTCTCAGATCACTGCAGGGTAAGTCCAGACAGTTGGCTAGACTATTTGTCCAATCTGAGTTTTCTGACAAAAATAACATTTAAACTTACATGTTCCACCAAAACAAGTTCCTTCCGAGCCTATTTTGCAGTGGCACTGCCCAAGATGATTGTGATTGGTTTAAAAAAAATGCCAATAAACCAGAACATGTTTTCCACCCATCCCCGAATGCTATTTGGTGTAGCCAGACTCCTGCAGCACGCTTTGGAGAAGATTCTGGAAAAGCGAGGCTAGGTTGACCATTACAGATCCATCTTTTAACTAAATATGATTATTGCTGTCATCTATGCAACCAAATGATCCTTTGTTTGAGTCTCTTGCTCTGTCTAAATGTGAAGTCTAATTGCAACTTAAAACTTGTGCTAGTTTGTGCACGTTGTTCTGTGGCTGACCACAGCTGCCCCTAAACCGGTAAAATTGGTGGAAATCTGACAATGGGTTTCCCTACAGGCGTCACTGAATTGTAACATGATTTATAAATGTTTTGTCAGTCCTTAAACTGTTTAGATCAAAAGAGTCCCACTGAAGGATGAATAATATTAAACCGGGGTAAAGTCACAGAGGCTAAAATGATGCTAGAAAAAACACACACATTAATGATAAGTGTGTGGCATTATTTAATCAGCTTGTATTCTACCATTACTCTGTTGGCGTTAATTATTCACATTTACCAGTCAGTGTAAATCTCACAGTACATGACGGCAAGACAGTAAACGGCAGTATACGATGTTGTAACCGTGTTTTCTCAGGGTAATTGCTTCATTATTAAGGGAAATGAGATTAACGTATTGATTAATGATCCATACTATTTGGCTTTTTATCTAATTTCCGAAGTAAATAGTCTAAACATCCAGAGAGGGAAGAAAATGCAGCCAAACTAAGGACTAATAATAATAATTTAAAAAAATTGGACAAATCAAAACCATTTGAATTACAAAAATTGGCTGTGGTCAGAAGTGTGTACATTCAGGGGCGCCTGGATAGCTCACATGGTTGAGTTTGCGCCCCATGTACAGAGGCTCAGACCTTGCTGCAGCAGCCACGGGTTGGATTCCAACCTTTGGCCTTTTGCTGCATGTCATTCCCCCGTTTCTTTCCCATTTCATAAAGTCAATAAAGGCCTAAAAAAATTACCCAAAAAAGATAATCTTAAAAAATGTATTTGTACATTCAAACAGCAGTAGTCAAATAAGCAAATGTTAAATCACAGGAAACAATAAGCATTGGATCTTTTTATTTATTAATTAAGATTTATTATAGATTAGTGATTTCCTTCTTCCCTGTGCATTCCCTGTGTATTGATTGTTACACAGGTAAAGCAGCTATAACTTTCTTCATTTCCATTGGGTAAAAGGCAGGTGTTGTTGCTAAAGTCTGCCACTGGGTTGCAGTGTTGAATTATGATTTCAAGTTCACTTTTGAAGTCTGTTTCTGTTTTGTTTTTTTGTTGAGGATTATTCAAGTGTTCATCCACTTGGAAAATGCTCATTGTGTCAACTGATGATCCAATCACTGATAGGCTTTGTAATCAACACTCAAAACAAGTAAATTACAGTTTTGTCTCAAAGGATGTCTTCAAAGACATAACACACCTTTAAAGTGAGGATTGTGGCAGATAATCTTTAAAGATGACACTCTGAATGACAAGAGAACATATTAAACTGCCACTATGAAGAATTTTAGTTTTCAGTTTAGTCTTTTATGTTTTTCAAATTTGGTCCAGAAGTTAATTTGCCTGGACTGTATCTTTAATAGACTTAACTAGCGCTTTTGTCGCTTGAAAAGATCACACGGAGTTGTGTTCCCCAGACACAGATTTAGTCTAATCCTTGACTCAAAATCATCCTCAGTCACTGTCTGTCAACAAGAGAGAACTCAGTGTTGTTCAACAAGAAAACTGTAGGTGTGTGAGACTTCAGACCAGGAGACAAGAATCATTGTTTAAAGGCTGTTAAAACGCACTTGTGAGCAATTTTCTGAACTCACCTTTCAATACAAGCCTCTTTAAAGTATGAGTCCAGGAAACCACATGCTTTGATTTACATTGATCCCGGTCACTTGATTGATTAGACTGCTAATCAACCACTTTGACTGCTAATTGCCTTTGGGCTATATGGATCCAATGTGGGTAGTAAAGATTATTAGTGAATTATTATAGTGAAGATATATTGTTTATTAATATTGATCCTTCACCACGTTTCCTAATTTTATGAGAATTACTTGTAAATATGATTTTGAACTGATAATATATTTAAGAAGTCTGGAATGGAAAGTCGTGTATTACTCATGTTTGGGGTCTTAGAGACATCAGCTGTAAAACCTGGTTAAATATAATGAGTTTTCATAGTGTTCCATACCTGCTTTTAGTTGACAGTCTGTCTAATGCAGCATTGTGTTCAGAAGAGTTCTGACAGGGAGTGAGACCTCCATAACTTCTATGTCAGATAACAAACAGTACATTTTTTTTCTCTAAAATATTTTTTGCCAAACAAATGGAAGATACACGATTATTTGTTCATATACTAAATTAAATATCTACTATTTAATGTAAAAACAATACTTGATGGTAATTTATGTATTTTGTCACCCTCATTAAATGTGCAAGCCCACAATTTGTAGCAAAATGACTTCAATACTTTTCTACATATTGAATTTTAAAAGGTTCAGAAAAAAGAAAAAAAACACAGCTAAAAAAAATTGTTATTTTTACACATATAGCAATGGGGTCTTTGGGACCCAAAACAAGCACAACCAAGTACAATGGTTATTTATATACATGTTTTTTGGTCATGGGGAAAATGCACCTGCAATTAGTTTTCCACTACACAGGTGGCATTTGGCAAAACATATACATTTGGAAGATTCAATATGACTTACTGAAGTGCATTATTTTAGCCTTATTACATTAATTATTATTATAATTCCAGATACGGAAAGTAGTTCTTTCTGCAGTGCTGCTGAGGAGGCAAAAAGGTAAGACTGCATCTCTCCACGCACTTACCTCTCTGTCTGCTCCAAGGACAGATGGCCAGACACACATCTCATCCCAGACAGAATAAGAAAAGAGAAGAGAAATTCAATCACAAACTACCCCCCATCCCCCTTTCCCAATATCCCCCTGCTCCCCATTTATCATTTTCTCTCATTCTTTTTTTCATCTTTTTAAGTCGCTTCATTTCAGATGCATTCATACATTTCCAATATCTTTATGTATGAGTCTGTTCCCCTCCCTCCCTCCTCCACACCTCCTCACCTCCACACCTCCCCTTGCCCCTTCCTTCCCTCTCCCCTATTTTCTATTTTACTTTTTATTTCTTTTCCTCCCATCCTCACCTCTTTCTATACCTTACCTATTCATTTCTTTCTCCCCTTTTCCCCATCTTTCTCCTTTCTTCCTTCCCTACATCCCATTACTGTAATCCATCACTCTTCCATCAGCCACCATGCAAACAGGCCTTCTGGTTCCCATAGCAACAACCTCCGGCCTGGCAGTGCGCAGCCCCTCTCTGATTGGCTGGCAGGGCCTAGGCAGTCTCAGTCTGTCTGGGAGATGTGGTAATTGGCTGAGAAGTCATACACACACACACACACACATACACACACACAAACACACGCACACACACACACACACGCACACACACACACACACACACACACACCAACAGATACATACATACATTACATACACATAGTACAGTATTCACACATTGACATGCAGTATACAGATCCTTGCACATACACACAAATACATAATCACATAAAAGCACACTTGTGCTTATTCTGAGCCTAAATAAATATACATACACATGTTCCATTGGGTATTGAGTAGAAAACACATTACCCCCCACACACACACACACACACACACACACACACACACACACACACAATGCATAAACATCCTCAGAGACATGAAAGGGAGTCCGGGGTCAGAGTAATGAAGCTCACAAGAAGACAGGGGCTCTAGGCTATGTGTGCATGTGCATACTGTACAGTATGTGTGTGAAAGTACACGTTTGTGTGCATACATGTCTGAGAGTGTGTGGGTTTCTGTATGCACAGGATGGCGGGGGTTGAGGGTGTAGTGTAGGATTTTGGATATGGTTGGAGCTCTGCCAAAAGATGGATGGAGGAATTGGTTTTTGCAGAGTATATTTTTAAAAAATACCTATGTTCCCCTAAGGAACCAAGTGTGCATTAGTTTTCAGATGTCTGGCTTCTGGAAGGAAGCAGGGAAGGGAAAAAATAAAATTGTTGATCAGCTTGACTTCACCCTGCTGCTGTTGCTCAGCCAGGTCTGGCCAACACAGCAGCTATGATGAATGTCTCATCTCCAGGAATACATCACAAACAGCAAAACTGTACCTGCCCTGACTAGTAAAGTGTATTCTCTTCTTCATTGTTGCTCAAAAAACAATTGCGAACAATGTGGTTCCTTTTTCAGGCCAGTTACAGAAGCAAAACAATGCTGTCCCTTAATCTTTTTTCTATTCATAGCAAATTTGTTCCATTTTCAACAAATAATAAAAAAGGGTTCTAGTGAATGTGTTTTATCCCCAAAGTGTGTTTAAATTAATAATGATAATTAGCCATTCAAGTTTGAAAGCTGACTTTGAACACACTGATTTGATAGATTGTTATCTGCAGTGAAAAGAGAAAGAAATAGTTGGTGTTGGCCTAAGCTCCTAGCCCAAAAGTATAACTGCATAAGGGAAGAATTGTGTGGGCTAGAAAGTCCTTTCTTCCTGATTAAAAAAAAAAGTTAAATGGACTAGTAACAATGCAGACAACCAGGCGAGCAGACAGACAGACTGACTGCTGTCTTAAAACACACACATATTCAGTGATTTACATCACAGGAACAAGAGTAGATAAATGCACAAATACACACACGCAATGACAACACGAAAGTAGAAGTCATTTTTCAATCTCATCTTTTTAATGGAAAAAAAATGAGTTGAGGGAAGAGAGAAAAACTGGGCAAATTGGGAAAGTCGGATGAATTTTACAGAGAATGACTGACAGCAGTGATGACAGTAATGTGGTCACAGTCCACATTTCAAAGCATTCCCAGGTACCAGGAGGGGAGGGGGGGGGGGGGGGGGG
>NC_045735.1:7359978-7365248 GCF_008692095.1 Etheostoma spectabile | reverse complement strand
GGGGGATAAAAAAGGCCAAGAAGATTTCATCTTCTTCTCAAGGTAAAAAAAAAAGAAAATTAAAAACCCATCTTTATCCAGTGTTGTTTACAACAGACAATCACATTGAAAAAATTGAATGATTAAAAATAAAAAGTGCACCCGCACTCACACACATACATACTTACAATTACTTTCTTATTTTTGGTAAATGAAAAAAAAAGTGCAAGCAAGATCACAGAATGACAATTTACAAGAGAGGCCTAGAGTGGCCCAAAGTCTCAATCCACTGGTCGACCCACCCCAACAGCCTAAAATAGGGGGACATTGGTTTAATGGCGTCAACTTGAGACCTGGAGGTTTCTGGTGCAGCTTCTTTCTTTTTTTACCCCTGAACATACATCCTCAACACCACCTTGGTTTGTCCATTTTTACAAAGGGAAGGTTCAAGTTTCATTTAATAATCACACCGATACCCACCCTTCCAAAACACCAACATGGCTTCCCCACCCTCCCCAGATAGTACAATCAAAATGAGTTTGAATCCACCATGCTCCACCTATTAAGTGCCAGGAAAGCTACCAATATAAAAGCTTTGCAGTCACCATTGACATCATCATCACCATCCATCTACCAAACAAATGTTTCTATTATCGATTAATGATCATCATCAACATCCATTTCATCCTCACACTATATCCACTAAAACACACTTCAACTCTAAATGTCAGCTCTGATTGGTTAATGGAAATACACATTTTTTGATTGGATACTACTGGTTTTGTTGGCATACACAACACTGACTTAACACAGTGTAGAATGACACAGCATTCTTCTTTATCCAAGTGCATTTTGTGAAATGTGTACACTCAAGTACACTGTTTTCATCTTTACTGATTACAATCCTCTAGCAATGCTGTGCTATGCAAGTGGTTCCACTGAGAAGAAAATGTCTGCAAAATAATAATAATAATACACTATTTTGGTTTGTAATCATAAGTGGTTATACACACGTTCAGACACACACATACATGTAAACAGAGAGGCATAAACACGCTTGGGGAGCAAATGCAGCCACGCTGTGCAGAATGAGAAAAGACAGAGATTACTAAATTAAATAGGGAAACAAACATGAAATGCACATAAATTAAAGGTTATTTCTCATCCATACTGACAATATCAAAATATGAAATCAGAAACATTTCAGGCAGCATTTATGCATCAGTGGAGTCACATTGAAATGAGGGGTAGCACAGTATTTGCACCTAATGTCTTTCTGTATCAGGTGGCAAACACAATTACAGTTCAGGTGTGTTCTCACAAGCCATCTGATCTTGCAAGTTTCCATTTAGAGACATGATGCAGCATTAAAATGAGTTGTTCATTCAAACCAAAACTAACCGGGTTTTGTCCTGTTTCATACTTTGATATGTGTACAAGAATATGAAATAATGTATGAAATGACAATTTGTTGGCCTTGATTCAATCCACTATTTACAGCTGTTATCTTCCAACTTAAACCTCACACATCATTGGATGAATGCCTTCTCTATACCATCAAATCATTCAGAAATGTGGAAAACATCCTCCTAAATCAGCACTTGCACTTCAGCTATCTTGTAATGTGCCCATTAAAGTTGCCTTGAGAATTTCAGTCAAACTGGTTGAGGAAAACATAATGGGCCTTTGGGTTAAAAAGAAAAAAGAGATTTATTTCAGCTTGGTCTATAAAAGCTAATGTATTATACTGGAGTCCAACGTGCAGAGCAGACCTGCAGACAGCAGATTTTTTTTAAACAAAATTTCTTATAAAGTTTCACTCTCACAAAACCTCATGTTTTGCAGGACACAAAGGTGCTAAAAGAAACTTTATCTTGGAAACAGAGCTGGCAAGCTAGCATGCTAATTTAACTTGGAACTTTGACTTTAACATCCTTCACTTCACTTATACTTTAGCCTTTTGGTACCCTTGCCAAGCCCAAAGATACAAAATTTTGTTATTAAGCTTCTGTATGTTGCTTGAGTGTTTTGGCCAGTGTCAAACAGAAAGCAATGCACTTAGTCATATTTAGGTGATACAATGACTGTGTAGATCTAAATATACAGTTGTGAAGTGGATTAAGTTACAGGAGTGGTTTGGTGTTCTAGGAAGGTGTTGAGTGTTTAATCACAAAAGGCCATATTTTGGGTGGAGTATCGCTTTAAGCTACTACCAAAGAAGTTAGCCTCTATGCTAAGATAAAAATCAATGACCCTCAACACAGTCAGTGTATTTCGGTCATATTTATCCAACATATGTTGTCCTAAATGTCATGTAGTAAAATGAGTGTTGTGAGAGAAACAGAGGAAAAACATACAAAAAGTATCAATCATAGGCATAAATCAAACGAATATGTTACTATGACGTTAATTTGAACTGAAATTATATTTGGCAAGGAGATCATGCCTTTTTAGATCTTCATGTTTAGGATTTGAACTTGATTTTGAGAAATTGTTTGACGTTTTAGGAAATACACTTATTGACTATATTGCCAGGACACTGTTAGTGTAGCTCAGCATTGAGACTGGAAGCAGGAAAACAGCCAGCCTGGCTCTGTAAAAAGGTAAATCCACTTACATTACCTGCACCTCTAAAGGTGTCTTGTCTATTTCTTATCTATTTAATCCGTTCAAAAACCAAAGGGTAAAAATTACAACTCATGGTTTTACTGGGGGTTATGTGGAAGACCCGTGCTTGATGAGAACAGTGACTTTCTTCCAAGAAATAGACTGGCACATAACTCGCCAGAAAACCAACTTGTATTTTTTACACTTTGATTTCTATTGCCCAAAATGTTAAAATAGGTCTCAGGACTTCAGTGCCAAACTTGAGACTTGTAACCACCTTTGAACAGGAAAATGCTTAATTTCCTTACATTCACATTACCTTCATGCTATTCAAATCCTCTAACGAAACCACCTAGCATGGAGCTGGCTACAATTACTGTAGTGCTCAGATAAACTCACACAAACACACACACAGGCGCACACACAGAGTTTAAAACACACCCAGTTGAGCCAAAATAGTTCATATCACAAACACATTATTGCGAATTAAGTGTGCTTTCTTTTCAATTTCAATTAAAAGTCTTTGAAACAATTAAAATAACATGCAAATGAAAAAAAAAAAAATGAAAAAAACAAATCATAAAAAATACGTTTTTTGGCCTCGGCATATGGGCCAGACAAAGTTCTGCATTGTCCACACATCAATCCTACATTCTTAACACAGAATAATACACACCAAGCACCAGGAGCATTTCAGTCTCACATTGGCTTCACAGTCATTGTTTCATAGAAGGGAAGGGTGATTAAAAGGTTGGGTAAAGGATTTGTGAGAGATGCAAAGGCTAAATTGACAGTTTTTATTACACTGTTTGATCAGAGATAGCTGAGTAGAGAAAAATCCATCTCTCCTCTCATCTGAGGATCACATCCGAACACTAAAACCTTCAGTGTCAAAATCAAAATGCATCGTTATTTTGTGAAAACTCCATGCAAGGAGAGAGGATGAAGTGAGGTCAAAGATGGTCTGAGTTCCTGACCAAACTTTCATTGTTTGCCAGTAAGGGGGGTTTCGAAGAGTGCGTAGATAACTGAATTCTGTACAATTTACTCCCCTTTGAAACTGCACAGGGCAGCGAGCCCTGCAGACAAATAGTGGAGCAGAGTTCAACATCCCAGCTCTGCTGTACAGGGTAAAGGACAGAGGGCGAAAATGAAATTTTGGTTAGGTGTATATTTCACAGTTGGCTAACATTGAAACCTAGTGTTCCATGATTATCCAGGGTCTTCCAAACCCTGTCCTCGGCACCTATCCATCTTATTAATTCTCACTCACTACTTGACTGAGTTGCAGCTGAAGATCATTAGGGGTCTTCCGAGGGCCCTTAAGAGGGTTCCTGTGGAGTAGTATGCCTCTGAAGTGCCCTTGGCAGGCTGGAGTGTGTGTCTTGCTAGCAAACATATTGCCAGCAGATGGATTCCTCTGTTGAAACAAAGCAGGAAAAGGTGTTGGGGTTCAGGTCAAGCATCAGGGAATGTGAGTCACAAAAAAGCACGGAGGTTGGTTTGCTGCTGGAGAGACGTTCAAGAATGGGTGCAGCTCTGTGGATGCTGTGTGGTCAGTCGTGTCAAAGGTCACAAGGACGGATTGTACAGGAATTGGCGGCTGAATCAGAAGAGGAGGGGGGCAGCTGAGGCACAGAGAGGGGTGACGAAGAAGTGGTTTGGAAGAGGATGAAGGGCCAAGAGGATGAGGTGCAGCTCCACAGATTAAGTGAGGGTGATGTAGGCTGAGGCCTTCTCCTTCAGTTGTCTCAGACACAGATGACAGCTCCAGCTCCCTGTACCACACACACACACACACACACACACACACACAACACACACACACACACACACACACACACACACACACACACACACACACACAGTGCAACACAAATCAAAAGTCCAATCACTGCTATTGTAAAGCCTTGTAGATTAATCCCTCATTTCAGACAGTGTTAAGTAATACTGTAAATTAAAGCTCCATGTTAAAACACCACATGCTGCGCCTGCGGATTGTGGATTTGACAACTAGTTTGGTTTGGATTTGAGCATGTGATTTGTGGCATTTATTAAACATTAACCTGATGCTAAAGTGCAGCTCTCAATGTACCCTGCTTTACTTTCTTAAACCGGAAAGTGTTCTGTGAACATTAAGCATGTTTAAAAAATACGTTGATATCCATTTGGGAGCTCAGTCAGGGCTCTACTTGAGAGTTAACCTAAAATAACTGACTGATTTTTAAAAAATGTTTCCTGTAAATCAAAAGTGTTGCATGTGTGGGCAGAGCATGACACTGTTAGTTAGTGTTGAACACAAGTGCCACCGCTACTGTATGTTCAGCCAAGTGACACTTTTGCCATGGAAACAGAATACCTTTTCTACTACTCATTTCCATGACAACACCATCAAACATCCTTAGGCAGCAATCTTGTATGTGTAGTAGGCAAATGAGTTTAATTTGAATAGATGTAACCAGCTCCTTTTCTGTGATGATAGCCACACTATCAGGGCATTTGCAGCTTCAGATGTTCACACAAAGAGATGCAGATTCATAAGGTGCCCTGCAGTTTACAGTTTTTAACAATTGCTATGGCAATTTTTTTTCAATACTTTAAACAATTTTCCTAAACTCTTAACACACCAACACACCTACAATACACAACAGGCAAAATTGTTAACTTTATGCTCAAAATCACAC
>NC_045735.1:7359833-7359968 GCF_008692095.1 Etheostoma spectabile | reverse complement strand
AAACTCCAACACTAATTTTCAAAAGACAATAATACACTATGTCTACCAAAACACTGCAAACATGTCTCAAAATCACATAATTATTCCAAAACACTAACACGTTATCTGCAAACAGGAACATTTAGTCAGTCATAG
>NC_045735.1:7359492-7359823 GCF_008692095.1 Etheostoma spectabile | reverse complement strand
TAAAAACACTAATATCAGGTGAAATGACAGAAACTGCATTATGTTATATGTGTCAGGTCTGCCTTGATACAATAGATAAATGTACGTTGTATTGACCATAGATTGTGTTTTACGCTGCAGTTTCTCTTGAATGAAATGCATGCATTTTGTTTCTTTTGATGCAGAAACTCAACAAAAAAATGAATGAGCCATCTCAGGGTAGTTTTATAGAATGTGTCACTGCCTACAAGATGCTAACGAGAGACTTCTGTAATGTCAATACAGTAAAAACGGACCTGCCTAACAAAGTTTGTTCACTGCTGGCTACAAGTTAGCATCAAGCACAACAAAG
>NC_045735.1:7359157-7359482 GCF_008692095.1 Etheostoma spectabile | reverse complement strand
GAATGGTGTTTTGAGCTAACGTTAGCAATTAAACAATCATAGCTAAAATGTTTTTGAAATGATTTCCATCGTCTGTTATTATTAGTAATGAGGAAAGTTTATTATTTCATGGATTTCACAAATTTCAGTATGACAGTTATGCCGTAAACTGTTTAAATCTACGTACGCGCAACTCAAATTTGCACTTGAGTCACATTGGTCAGAGACAGAATGTACGGTTGAGGAAAAAAGGGAAACAGAGAGAGAATTGTCTTGGTACTCGTCTTCCCTTCCCTTGTGCAGGAATCTTTCTTACTTTCTTTGTGTTCATCTTTACTGTATTGTT
>NC_045735.1:7358061-7359147 GCF_008692095.1 Etheostoma spectabile | reverse complement strand
CACACAAAATCAGCCCAAATAGGTCCTCTTTTACTACATGTACTACTGTAATATATCAGAACCAGCGTTAGCCAGGTTTTCGTGAACCAACTACATGTATTACAGTATAGATGTGTGTGTGTAAAGGAACCTCAACAGCTGAGTGTGTTTCCAACGTAGATGGGAATCAAGCTGTGAGTGATCTATTTGCACAACTTCAATCAGCTGTTTCGCTCATTTACAAAATGCAGGGGATATATTTCTGTTTCAACTAACAATATGAACAGCTGTTCACTTTGACTTTAGCCTAAGATAGGTTTAGAACAGTATGTTATCTGTTCTGACATACAGTGTGAAAGCATTTGCAAATTTGTCAGTAAAAATCTCTTGTTTTTGTCTTGGTTGAGCTTGTTTGCAAAAGATGTTTCAAGCATTTTAAATTTTGTGTTAACTGTATGCATTTTGTGTCAAAGCAAGAAGAAATGTGATAATTGTATATCCTACACAGACAGATGTTATGCTAACTATGGAACTCTGTTAAGAGTTTAGGTACGTTTTGAAAAAAATGTCATAGTAACCGTAAAAGAAACTGTAAATTCTTGTAATGCTTTCACTGCCTAAAAGAGATAGTCTGACTATTTCGACCGCATGTTTCACACTCCTCACTGTGATTCTCTCCCCACCTACAGTAGACAACAGGCAGTGACATAATTCTGTACAAACAAAAATGTTCTCAGATGACTTTTTTTGGGCAGTGCAGTTTGACCAAATACAGGTTCAGGTTCAGAAGTCCTTGATGTAAACACTTTTGAGAACTCCAGGTATGCAGTGAATCTTATGAGTATAATGCTTGCAATAGTATTGTTGTACATACCCTCTGGTGGTTCAGACATGGGAGGGCTCAGACAGTACATGTGATAGCCTCTATCACAATCATCACAGAACAACAGCTGGTCCTGGAACAGAGGAGAATTGTCACATAAGATTTGAAAGGACACAAGAGCATCAGAATCAGAATCAGAATCATGAATCTAATGTGTATAATATATGAATTTGTATGTTGTAAATCAAAGGGTTTTATACATATGTATATATGTATATATATAT
>NC_045735.1:7345022-7358051 GCF_008692095.1 Etheostoma spectabile | reverse complement strand
ATATATATATATAATATTTAAAAATATATTTGAATATTATATATATAAAAAAATAAAAAAAACTCTCTCTAGGCCAGAAACAATAAAAACCTACACTGTGACTTTTTTGTCTGAACTTTTGTTGTGTGAATATAAATTTTGGATTAAAACAGCATTTATTCCCTGTTGAAAACTATTTATCTTTTGAAATTCTCTCATGGAATTGGGTTCTTCCCAGTGGCCAAACTTCAGCCAGAGGGATCAAACCTTCATGCAGTCATGTCTGTAAACCAGCCAGTGAATCTCTGTTAGCTCCTGGATCACTGTTAAAATGTGTATTCCTTCAAGGATAAATATTAGTATCCCCTAAACTTGCTCTACCTAAAAGACTGTATACAACCAACATTTAAGGGTTTGGCAGTACTATTTACTACAGTATGGAAGTCTAGTTGTAGTATGGTTCTGCGTGTGTGTGTGTGTGTGTATGTGTGTGTGTGTGTGTGTGTGTGTGTGTGTGTGTGTTTGGTGTGTGTGCAGCAACATGTGTTAACATGTAGTATAAAGTACGTCATTCTCAGAGGTGCCACACAGACTGCAGGACTTGCACTCGATGCACTGCCAGCGATAAGTCCTCACCGCAGCCGTCATGTTCACTGTGAACTGCAGACAGGACGGGTGGCCTGAGTGCACCACACAACACCACACCACACAACACATACCCACGCCATACACACACACAAGCACACACACGCACACACACACACACACACACAGACACACACACACACACACACACACACACACAGCACACAAGCCAACATTTTTCACCATCGCTATTTGTCATCCATCATCTACTCATTCTATCTATCCGTCATTTTGTTTGCTTCACATGGATAATTTATGTGGGGGGGAATTCAACAGTGGTATGTTACAGATGTGAAAATTGCAATAGTTAAGTTAGCCAAAATGATTTTTGGACAGCATTTTTCCTGTCTTTACATTAAAAATGTAATTTCAGAAAAAAATCTATCATAAACTTACTTTTAAATGTAATTTTGAGAACAATGTCAAATGTTGGAGTTTCAACAAAAGTGGGAAAAAAATTCCAGTTGTAACATAAAAATCATCTGATCTTTTCCATTGTTGTCCACTTCTCTGCAATTCAAAAGGTTTTTTATTGCTTGTCTACGGTGGCCCTGAAATGCTAACCACGGCAGCAAATGCCACAATGCAACAGCAAATCCCACAACGCGATCCCACAAGAATTTCGCCACAACACGACATCGGAAATGAAAAGGGTAGGTACATATTGGACAATGATCCTTGTCCTGATTGGTCTGTAATTTACAAAAAGGTCTGTGTTCATTTGAACCAAGAAACTAGCAAACAGAAATAGCATGTTTTTTTTGTTTTTATTTCCGTTTCATTTCAAAAACGAATCAACAAAAATGCAGCCGAATTTCCATTTTTGGTTTCTGATTTCAAAAATTTTAAAAAACAAAACCAAACTGAATAAACCAACCTGATCTCACAGAATTACATAAGATGAACATGGCCCCTTAACTCAAAATCTGTGGGAGTTTCACGTAATCACAAAAAAATCTGTGATGGGCCCACAGAAAACAAGCCCCTTAAGTTAAGGTAAAAGTTGTGGGTGGGCATACTGTTCCGTGACAAGCGGGAAGAACAGTACGTATAGGTTTAGGAAAAAAAGAAGGCGACTTTAGGAAACATTACATGCGGGACACAATCCCTGGTCTCCCGGGTGAAGTCCTGTGTTTGACCCATCCATCACGCCATTCAACCTCCTTACACGGATTTTCGGGCTTTCATACTTCTCGCTACTATAGTTGCTCCTAATGCTACATCATCTTCTCACTGAATTTACAATGGCATTGTTACCATGTGATGCGGTGTTAACAGTTTGTGATCATTTCACAGATTTCTGTGAGACCGTGCTGGAAAAAATGGTCTGATATGGGTTTTTAGCAAATTCCTTTTTTTATTTTATTTGTCATGAAGAATGACAGTAAAATGTTTCAAAATAAAAGCCAAGCATGTAGAATGGCCTTTCTGCAACATCCTCCTGTTTGATTCTTGCAATGATGTCGTGTTTTGCCAAAAGGCTGTCGCGTTGTGGCGATTTGCTGTTGCGTTTTGGCAAACTGCTGTTGCGTTGTGGCATTTGCTGCCGGGATGTTGGATTTTGTGTTGCGATGTTGCCTTTTTTTGCCGTGGTTTGCACTTCAGGGCCACCGTACTCTTCTTACCCGTTATTACAGTAGTTCCTGGTACGGTTACATGATCACGACAATAGAAATATTGTTATGTCATCCTTGTTTCCCTACTTTCATTGTGGGTGTTCTTTGTGAGAGGTTATAAAGAAGAGGACCATACCAATGTTTACGATGCTGCAGCCCATTCACTACAAATCACGTACATCTTTTGAGTTCTGCTTTTTTATTTTTCAGATGAAAAAACATGTGGATAAAAATGTATATACAGTACATGCAATCAAGTAATAAGTACACACATTCTGCACCATCAACTGCAATGTATGCATGTATACAAATTACCACAATATACAAGCACATCCCAAAAACCAAAACAAAGGGACTTATAATGGGAAAGAAAATAGTACAACCGTATTTAAAAAATCATACTTGAAATCTACTATGATAAAAATTTACTGTTGGCCATTCACAACCACAATACACACTAAACGAGGTCATTCTCTCACAAACTTGCAGCACATGGGACACATTTTCAAGAAGATGAAATAGACAATGGTGTATATCACATTTGTAAAGTAGGTGGTTGTATAACAAGCCAGGGTTAAAAGAAATGCAGCAGACAAAGTTTGAACACTTTGGGGTTTTTTGGTCAGACAATGACATCACACCAAGATTAGTGTACATCTTATAAAATCCATTACTATTTAATGCAAATGAAAATCTTTGTTTTCACTGTGATCAACGTGACATGACCACCTAAAATAAAAACAAGTGCCAGATTAAAGTTAATTTCTGACCTTGAAAACAATATTTTTACAAGACATGCCTGTGTTTTTTGCACTTGTGACTGCAGAGCATGTATCTTCAGATGTATTGCATATGCTGGGAATTTGCAGGGTGTTTGTGTGATTCATCTATTTGTTATTCTTGGAATTGTACAAAACTTTACAAAATCCCTCATTGTGTTCCCAACAATGTTTATAGTGTTATCACTCACTTACTGTATTCATTTTTTTAAAGTGGATTTAAATTCTTGGCACTTTTACACCTCTTAAGAAGCAATAGAAGTGATTTTTATGAATGAAATTCTTTTCTGGCAGAGAAGATTGTAGCACATTTTTACAATTATAGCCACTGTTTTCCAAAGCATGTCATATTGATTATGACGTTTTAATGTGTTTTCTACCTCTCAGGCAGCCAGGGGTTTGTATTCCTTTCCATACAGAAGCAACATCAATGTACAGAGAATAATAAAAAAAAAAAAAGCAAAACATCACAGTGAAGTTCATGCATGTTTTTATGTAAAAGTGTAAAAGTTATGTTACTACAAGAGAATGCAGCGCAGACAAATTAACCTGCACTTACAACTACTACAGTATAAGTTAAACAAATAAAAGCAGGCATGAATTTAATTTTAAGTCCAGTGGCCTGGACAATAAGTCCCCAAAGTAACACCTCTAATTATTGTATGTGTACGTTTTTGTATTTTAATTTTTCATGTGGAGAACCTCCAATAATGTATATTTCACTGTATGTATTTTGTCTTTCAAGTCCACCAAACCAATGGCCATCTAGGGTCATTTTTAAGTCGCTGAAAATTGCTATTCAAAATGCAACAAGAAATGTAAACCACTAGCTGCTTGCAAGGTGAGAAAATACCTCAAAAATCTAAAACATTACAGCAAGGTTAAATATACTGTACAGGATTTTTAGTAGATGGGCTAAATCAAAACAAAAACACTGGTATGGTCCATCCATTTTAAGCGTAACAGGAATCGAAACTTGCATTTATTTATGTAGTAAATATGAAATCTATACTCAACAAACAAAACACTTTAAAATTGTGCATCAACAGAGGACTGCCTTCCTCCTTCCAATCATCCCCTTCTGCGATGCCCTACCTGAGCGTCCACAGTCCGCACAGGAGATAAGGTCTTCAGGACAGCCAGTTTTCTTTGAGCCTCCGAGGCAGAAGTCGCAGTAGCCGTTGGCGATCACTGAACCGTCTGGTGCTTTTTTAGCTGGAAGAAGAAAAAAACAAGAGAAGCAGGTAAGTAAAAGTGGGAATACAATTTATTTATGGACTCTTAGAAAAAGGGGACGTAGGGCAAAGTTTACTCATAAGTCAGTGTTATGAAACAATGACCCAAAGGGTAAGAGCTGTATCAATCTCTAGGCAGTTGAAAGGGGAAGACTATTAAAGTAAGCTCAACAGAGTGGCCATCACCCAGGTGTGCTGAGAAAGAGAAAATATCAGTATTTTATTCTACTGACAGTAAGTGATTAAAGGTAAAATGTTGAGCTGTAAAACAAAGAAAAAAAAAGGAGATCTGTAGCTATGTCCCTGTTGCCAGACAGCACACCATCCCAGCTGGGCACAACGCCCTGTCTATCTCTCTCTCTCTCTCCTTTTTTCATCTGTTGCCTTTGGTAAAAACAAGCACTGTTGTAGGCCTGCGTTGGAGCCTGGGATTCACCAAACCCCAGCTCACCAAGGAAGTGGGTAATGGGGAGGCACAGATAGGGATGTGTGCTGGAAAGCCCTGGGGTTTGGTAAATATTTTCATGAGTGAAGGAGGAGGAAGAAGAAGAGGAACTGAAGAAGTATGAGTGTGTGAGTAGGAATTTTGCCAGGACAGACCTGCCGTCATGCTGATCACGGAGAGGCAAGTGCTCCACGTGAAGCAGTTTAATAATGATTATTAACAAGGAAGAATTTCTCCCTGCCTGCCTGAGTGCTGTATATATACGTGTGTGTATGAATTCATGTCTACCCCTCATCCCTCTGTCTGTTTGCCTGTCTGCCTCCTGCCAGTCTTACTGCTGTTGATTGCATAATCACTTTAATGGAAGCAATCACATAACCACTGCAGACTATTTTGTATGTGTGCTTGATTCTCTTAGATGTAACGAACTGGACATGTCCTTTGCAGTGACTCACCAGGCAGGACAGAGCAACAGTGAAAACAATAGAGTGGGTTAGATACGCTCACACACATACATATAGGCATGCACAAAAAAACAGAAAGACAGAAGATAAGCACACAGAGGCCACGCAGACAGACATACAGACAGACAGACAGACAGACAGACAGACAGTGCTGCAGGTGTTACTGTGGCTGTGTTCATATGAGAGACAGAGAGAGGTCATTAATCCATCCATTTCAAGGTAGAGTCTTGTTTGGCTGGAAGGGGAGGGTTGTGAGTATAGGGTGAATTTGATGGGAAAGAGAATGAGAAGGGAAGGAGGAGTGAAAAAGATTGGGTTTCTACTCCATAGGGTCTGACTTTAATCCTCTGAGAAATAAAATAATAAAAACTCTCTGATCAGGATGAGAGAGAAAGAGAGACAGAACGACAGACAGACAGACACACAGACACACAGACAGACAAAGAGCAGGGAGGGGAGGAAAATGATAAGCTGTACCTGCTACTGCAAATTTCAACAGTAGTGCGCTAAGCAGAAGGAAAAAAAGCAAGAGGCTGTCATCCATACTGTTAGAATGTAACAGCAGAGGACTGATTTACATTATGTGGTGCAAAGATGAATAACAAGGTGACTACTGTATCAGCACCAATAAAAATAATAATCAAATGTACTTCAAATAGACTCGTTTCCATGTACACTAGGATTTTACAGATCTACAGATTTACTAAATGTGAGATTAAACATTTTGGTATACTAAAATGAGTGGGTTGTCTTGACCATGGCTACAGACAAACACTGTCTAGCACCTGCAATTCACAATGTATTATTTCAACACAGATGGCTCCATCCTCATAATTCTCAGTAATCTCTTTTCCCAGTGATAATATGAGATCTTGCTGGCGTCAGCTTTTTCAAATTATGAGAGTTTCATTGTAGAAAAAAAAATACCTGCAAATAATAAGGCCCTGTGCTGGTGAGGGTTAGGCAGATAAAGCCTGGCTTATTCTTCTCCCTTTATTAAAAATCATCAGAAAGTCAGTGTGGTCTGAATTGATTATTGAATTCTGTATAAGCATGTCAGAGGAAGATTATTATTATTATTATTATTATTATTATTATTATTATTATTATTATTATTATTATTATTATTATAGTTTTATGAGTGGTTTGTGAGTAGGCTTTATATGTCAATTGGTTAAGTGAACAAAATAAATCATGATTTCCAAATTATTCTTTAACTTCTTCTGTCCATCCAACCAATATTAGGTCCAGCTCCATTGAAATAGTGTTACATTTTACTTTTATTCAAAATGTATAAAATGTATTAGTTCATTTAGGTCATTCATTTTATACTATAATGCTAGCAGTCTGTGGTGCTTTAAGCTACAAAAGCTAGCATCAGCATGCTAACCTTTCGCACTGAACAAAGTACAGCAGAGGGTGATGGGAATGCCATTATTTATGCAGATATTTCAAAAACATGGTAACGGACACATTCAATTTCAAAGCTGATGGTGGTCCTAGATTAAACATTAAGGGCTCACAAAAGGTGTTACAATTCCTTCTGAGGGGTATTACAGTAATGTAAGCCTATGTACCAAATATTATGGCATCCAATAGTTGCTGAGCTATTTCTGTCAAGACCAAAGTGAAGGACCGATTAGCCACACTGGCTGAAGAGTAGAGCATTGAACCATATGCGCAAACTGTATGAAGAAGTCCTGTTCCATATGAATAAGAAACAGAATACAGATGTTAAAGAATGGTACTGGATGAGCATAAACTGTATTTATTTTTTTAAGAACCAAACAGCCAGATGTTTACTGAGTCCAGCAGAAGGACGTATAAAGCTGCAGAGACATGTGGTGCGCAGCCCTGGAGCCAACGCAAACACATTTTTGTCTACTTGTTTTGGTCGAATAAATTGCTTTTATCTTGGCTGCTTTTATTTGGGCTCACTGCTGCTGATTGGGCCTCCCAATCCCTGGTGGGATAAATTAGACAGGCACACATGTTGATAGCCACACACATTCAGGCTACATTTTATCTTTGTCTGTGTGCTACAGTTAGGTGTATGTGTGTGCATCTCTTTTTGCCTTTGTATTCGTGTGTGTGTGTGTGTGTGTGTGTGTGTGTGTGTGCGTGTGCGTGTACTTGTGTGCTTGCTAGGCCCCAGAGAGTGAATCAGCAGGTCCTGACGCATGCGAGTGAGTCGGGGCTGCCCGCTGGCCTGCCCGCATGGAGGAAAAAAACTCCATCAATGATTAAACGCCTGCGGCCATGTTTCAGGAGCTGCCTGCAACCACAGACACGCCATCACCGGCAAAGAGAGGGAGGGTGGTCTAAGGACATTGATAGAGAGAGAATAGAGAGGAGTGAGCTAATGAGCCAAAATAAAACTGATATAAACCAGGTTGAGAAAAAAATGAGAGCTTGAAGAAAGAAAGATTGCACAAGTCAGGTAGTGCATTTTTCCTCCTCTTCCTCCTAACCCCCTTGTTAGTCTTTACCTCTCCTGTTTTTTCTCTCAGTCTCTAAATCTTTACCACCTTTAGCCACCCTCCTCCTCTCTTTTTTGCCTCCATATCGCCCTCCTTTACCTGGCCCTCCTTTCCTCTCCCTCTCCTCTCTCCCCTCTGCTTCTCTTCCAATTACCAGGAGGAGTATGAGCAGAATCGCACACTTCACAGCTTTCAAGTGTTGGAGTGAGATCCCCCTGGGAATTATCCCCCCCCCACAACATCTTACCCTTCCCCATCCTTCCTCCTTCTCTGCTTATAATTTCTCTCAACCCCTGTCTCATTTTCTCTCCATTCCTTCTCCATGCTGTTCCTTCGTTACCTTGCGTTGTTATTTCGCGCTCTTGCCTTCTTTTTTAATGGAAGTCTCTCTCCTTACTTTTATGTTATATTTTTACATTTCTCACTTTAATTTCTCACGTTACATGCATGATTTATGTATTCGGGGATTTGAACAAGAACTTTTTAAAAACAAACTTGACTATGATTTTGTTTAACTAGTCAAGATGAGGTGAATCAGGTTTTTAGTGTGTAAGTAAAAACAAAAGTGAAGAAAAAGATAGGTGGGAGCAGAGGAGAATGGACTGCAATGGAAATACGTGACATTACATTAACCCTTTGAAGGAATATTTTTTATTTGAAGATTATGTGAATATTGGAGATCTGATAAGAAAAACAATCTAAGACAAAAACAGATAAACTATGAGAAAATACAGGACCAAAGAAATTAAGAAGTTGTGAACTGATGTCTGTATCTTCATCCTGGCATTGTTCCCCCTTTTCTCCCTATTATCTCCATTGTGTCTACCACTGTACCTCCTCTTCCTCTCTCCCCTCCGTCCCCCTCCCAGACTTTGACCCGGAATCAATACAACAGCCCGACTCTAGCTGGTCGATAATCTCATCCTCTGGCCGGCCACAGTGGAAGTATCATCAACTTAGTGCCTCCATCCAAAAGAAATAACCTTTGCCACCAAAAACATAGGACTACAAATAGGACTACCTGTTGATTTTTCTCACTTTTTCTTTCATCTCACGTTTTATCTTTTGTCTGCCAGCTCCTTGATTTGATATCATATTGCTGTAAAGCATATGAACCACTTGCATGGGATTTGCTTGAATTGATTAAGGTGATTTCTTGTTGTCCTATCTTCTACATTTCTTCAGTTATATTCCATTATGTTGTGTTAATACCAACATATATACACTCAGCCATTACTGTAACAAAGAAACACAAGTTATCATGGCTACCATCATCACTAAATACTTGATTCAGTCAAGGCTGAGGTTAAGATAGGGATTAACAAGAGACGGTTGAGTGTTTTCACAGTGTATCTGTTCTCCGAAGGCAATAAACACTCTTGTACTGCAGTAGCAGACGGGAGAAAGGGTTGAGGATGAGGAGGAGGTGCATAGGTGGAGGAAGAAGAGGCAGGGAAGGATTTCAAGAATGAATGAGGCAAAGAAGGAAAGAGAAAAAGAGAGGGAAGAAGAAAGAAAAGGAGGAGGAGGAGGAGGAGGAGGAGGAGGAGGAGGAAGAAGCACAAAGGGGAAGAAGGAAGGGAGGCAAAAAAAAAAGTGGCTCCCGTTGTATCGGAGCAGCGGTGTGTGAAAACACACACTCTGCACTCCTGTCGCTTCTCTGCTTAATGAGGAGAGCCTCTCAGGAGTATAGCGTGCACGTGCACGCGCGCGCGCACACACACACACACACACACAAAAATACACACACAGATGAAAACACCCACAACCACAAATGTACAGTAGAGTGTGCACACACACACACATATACACTGAAAGATTTACAACCAAGCCTTTGCATAATAACTTTTGCCGTCCAGTCTCTGTCCCATCCCCCACTTGCTCTCTTTAACATGATAAATGAGTCCCTGTAACCCTCGTCCAGCCACACACAGCCACACACATGCTCACACATAATTACAGTCACAGAAATTGCACATATTTAACAAGAAACAAAAGTATAAACAAATATAAAAAGCCCATACATGTACATTCACACAGACTCAATAGCCCAAATGCTCGAGGAGACATTTTCAAGGTTTTTTCTAATGCAGACAAGTAGGCAGAGATGCAGTCAGATGGAAACCGTCAGTCACAGATGAAAAGTCAGTGGCTTCCTTTCTCTCTCTGTCTCTCTCTCTCTCTCTCTCTCACTCTCTTAATCTCTCTCTCTCTCTCCCATCCTTTTTCTCTTTGCACTTTCATGCGTTCTCATTATTGCTGCAGCTCTCTCTGCCTCTGATTCGATCTCTTCTCTGCGCTTCATTGTGCTTCATCTTTTGACTTCCCTTTCCTTATTTGGTCTCTATCTATGTTTTTTCTTCCCTCTGCTTTACTTTTAAAGAGGAACTGGAACTCTTTCCTGCAATCCATCTGTTACATCTGTCACACTAATGCCTGCACCGGTGCTGTGCTCTGTTTTTCTTTGTTTTCCCCATTTCTGCTCCTTTTCCATCCCTGCACCCTCTAAACCTACCCCACCTCTTACACGTACACACACACACACACACACACAAACACACACATACACACACACACACACACACACACACACACACACAGACACGCACACACAGACAAACACACACACACACACACACACACACACACACACTAGAAGTACTACTTTCACTCATGTCCAGTCAGCAGGTTGCGTAACTCTCAGCGCTTTGTGGGTCTGGATGCATGCATTTGTGTGTGTGTGTGTGTGTGTTCACAATGTGAGCTTGTGTGCAGGGATGACATTGCAAAGTAAAGAGGACAGAAGCAGTTTTGGTGCATAATAAAACTTGATCTATGGCTGCTTTGCAATCACACTGACCCGCAGAAACAGAAACACACACACACACACCAACACACAACCACACACAAACAGAGTACGTCAGGCTCTGCAGTCTGCAGATATGTGCACATTTAGCAAATAGACACACATGCCAATACATCACACAGACACACTAACTCCCCCATTACTCATGCATTTAAAGAAATCGCACATAGACACAACTACGCACAGTCTATACATATGTGTGCCTACTTTGAGCACATGTACTCAAATTTGCTGCATACACTTTAACAGAGCCACTTAGCCAGTGCAGGCTTGTGTCCCTGTCAATGAAGAGTTAAAATGCAAAAAAATGTATCCTATTTTGTTCCAGGGAGAGAACCGGCTGGGAAAGTGACTGTGAAATCCAGTTTGAATTGTGCCCAACCTCACATGGTCTACTACAGCGTGTCCTGTACACGTGTCAAAAATGACCAGCTAGCCTAAAACAAAACATGAAATGAGGAATTTTACTAAAATACATTTAAAGTGGAAAGCTACTTTCCATTATTTGTGGCATTTTGGCACTGAAATGGGAAGTTTGCGTTTCTGTTTCCTTTGTGTGTTCAGTAATGGGGGCTGTTGCTGCTTGTGCTAGCTACTAATTAGCATTTTAAAACCAGAATTGTAAAAGTGATCATTTTGTGCACCAGTGAATGACACTGTATTCTGAAAGTTTTGGTGTTGAATAACCATTGTATTGTTTCAAATCACATATGGACAAAATAATTTATGAATACGGCATCTATGGAACTGTTGCACTGTTGATTTTTATTCTCTCTTCTCTTCTTTGTTTTTCTTTTTGTTTTTTTACAGTAACAGTTACAGTCAGCCGCAGTTACACACAACAACCAGACAGACAAAGATGGATTGTGGGTGAGGATGTATTTGGAGTGGGAGGGGGGTAGGTGTGGGAGCTTATCCAAATGTGGCCTAGACAACTGAGTAACACAAAACAACCAGCCGGCAAGGCAAGCCACAGCACCACATGTTAAGACAGAATACCAAATGAAGCAGACTCCGATATTACCCTGCCTTCACCACTCCAACTGTCTGGGGGAATCTATATGATGAATCATGATGGTGTTTTTTTGCATAACTCTCTGCTTTTCAGTCTGCTTCTTTCTTTGTCTGCTTTCTTTCTCTCCTCCTATTCTTTATGTTATTCTTAATGAACTCTGTGCGCCCACCACTCCCTCTCTCTGTCTCTCTCTCTCTCCTATACTTCAACTACTTTTGTTCTTTTCTCTTTCTGTCTCCTCTCTTCCTCCCCTTTTCTATTGTCTCTATACCTCTCCTCCCTCCCTTTGCTACCTTCTCTCTCTCTTTTCAATGTACATAACAGTGTACTCTTTAGGAGGGAGCCTTGGTGGTATCCATGGCAACCAGATTGCTAGGCAACAGTCGTTTCTCCCTTCCTTTCCTGTGCTGTGCAGCAGCGGCAAGAATCAACAAATCAAAAGCTGAGGAGGAATGCCGGTATACATGAAAAGTTCAGAAGATATCCAGAAAGCATTACATGTTCGCTATTTCCTCATGTGCCGTCTTAACACGGAGAAATATTGCATACATTAACATAAAATCAATCTGTGTTTGTGCTGGAAGACAGTAAATTAAAAGAATAAGCCTGAAAAATACAATGAAAAAAAATTATGTTTTTTTTCTCTGAATGTTAAATACAAAGCCTGTTGTCCTGTTGTTTCTGTGCACATGCACATACAGACAAGTAGGCAAACATATGCTCATTAACATACAATTATACCTTTTTGCACACACCACTGGAGCCCATTGGAAAGAAGTTTAAAAGTCATTAAACCAAGGCATATTGGGCAATTTGGCAAGCTTTGGCATTCTCTGCACTTCAAAATCGATCTTTATAGAATTCAGAATTTGATGGTCTGTTTTGGTGGCATAGCATTAGATGCGGAGAATTAACAGCTTACAATACCCATTGAACTGACAATAAACTAGTCCCAGTAATGAAACATAACGGTATCTGCCCAGTGACAGGGCTATAAATGGCAATGTAATAGCTAAAGCAAGAAACACAAGAGCTGGAATCTTACCACACTTCAAATTAAGAGAAAATCAAATATTTTAGAAAGAGAGAGAAAAAAAACAAAAAAAACAGTGGTGCTCATTTGGTGTGAAAATACACACAGAGTGGGGAGTGGCAATTTAAGGTTCCTCGCATTGTATATATTTATTAGTCAGTTAGTTAGTTGAACAAAAGTAATCCATATTTCCTCTGTTTGCAGACAGTGGGAGGAGGATAGTGAGGCGATTTTGAGACACAAGGCCAAAAAACTGTAAAGGGGAAAAAACACAACAACCAACAATGGTGAATAAGAACAGGGACGCTGACCTTCAAAGGGCTCAATTACATGTCACACACACTCAAAGTTGGGCATGACTGCCCATACTGCGTTTTCACACAGCTCAGTGGCACACAGAAGCACAAACAGACACGCACAGCTAAATAAATGCACATGCATGTGTGTGTGTGTGTGTGTGTGTGTGTGTGTG
>NC_045735.1:7343610-7345012 GCF_008692095.1 Etheostoma spectabile | reverse complement strand
TGTGTGTGTGTGTGTGTGTGTGTGTGTGTGTTGTGTGCATTTTTAAGCACACACATTCAGGCACACACACTTAAAGCGTCCCTGCTGCTCAACACCGTAGGACCGTCTGTCCATCCAGATAAAGTGGCTTCTGAATCTCAGTTCTGATTTGAGAGGGGGGATTTAATGACAACTATTCCCCCCCCTTCTCATTCTACCTCTCCCTTTCCCTTTCCCTCTCCCTCTCCCTTTCCCTCTCCCCTCCCCTCTGTCTCTCCCTTTTCCTCTGTCTCTCTCACTCTCTCTCTTATTCATTCCAAGTTGCAGTTTATCTGTCTGTGTCCTTGCAATTTATTTATCTTGTTCCTGTTATTTTGCTCTATTTCACTATCCCTTTCTCATTTACCTGTCATTCTCTCTCTCTCTTTCTTTTTCTCCACCAACAAAACCAATTTTCAGGTGGACACTGCAGGGCCGACCTCTAAAGTAAACATCCCCCTTTTTCATCCACATCTCCTCCTCCTCATCTTCTTCTTCGTCTTCCCCCACCCCTCCCACCATCACATCAATGCCAAAGGAGCCCCCAACCCACCTCCAACCTTCTGTTTGAAGGAAAGAAAGTAGAAGAAGACTAAAAACAAAAACAAATATGCACAGTCATGAATTTTAATGGGACTGCTCATTTTCAGTAAATCTATCAGGTGGGATGCAGACATATGGGGAGGTTTAGTGGTGGTGGTTGATTCTGGTGGTGATGATCAGTGGGAGTGTAGACACAAAACAAAGAAATACATTTCAAGGAGACCCAGAGCTGGATACTGGATGAAGCAAAACAGGAGAGAATAGAAAATGAGAAGCAGATAGGGATGGGAGAGGAGAGGGGGGTTAAGTGAGGATGAAATGCCAAAGAAGAAGAAGAAAGTGGTGAAAGATGGACGGAGAGAAAGAAAGGGAATAATCTCTAATTTATCAGACTGATGGAAAAAAACAGGGAGAGAGGATGGAGCTGGATAAGATTCAGAAAATAAAGAAAAAGACACACACACACGCTTTTGCCATAGAAGTAGCATGAATATACATACTATGGCGTCTAGACGGCTTTTTGAGCCAGAATACAGCATAAATTATGCATACAGGGTTGTTCTCATTCGGGGGAGCTGTGTTAATATTATTACATATGTGGCAATATACCGAAGGGTGGAGGGTGGTGCAGTCTCTGCCATGACACTCAGCAAATTGGGCATAGCACACACACACACATATATGCATGCACACTCACACATATGAACACACTCACAGAGCCTTGCAAATGATGTACACACCAAGCCAAAAGGCTAAGCTTCCTTTTTCATTTCAGCAGAGAAGATTGCATTTTCTGAGGATGTGTGTGTGTGTGTGTGTGTGTGTGTGTGTGTGTGTGTGT
>NC_045735.1:7340558-7343600 GCF_008692095.1 Etheostoma spectabile | reverse complement strand
TGTGTGTGTGTGTGTGTGTGTGTGTGTGTGTGTGCGTGTGTGTGTGATTACTGACTGTTTAGGAGGGAGTGATGGGGGATATTAAACGATTCAAATGCTGTCTCTCTTGCTCTCCTCCACTGAAGAGACCTAAGACTGCAGCATGGCCACACACAAATACATACACATACACACACACACACACACGCACACACATGTAAACACACAAATACTGGGCCAGTCTGTTCTGTCAGACAGGCCAATTCAAAACACACACACTGCCAATTAACTTAGAAGCAGCATAGTTTTAGTGTGGACATGGCAGTGCAGCACTCATAATGTGGATATGTACATGGTATGTTTTGTGTGTTTATCTGTGTTTTATGCTGAGCAAATTGCTTTTTTTTTAAGACCAGGAGGAACAAAGAAAGTGGAGGAATCACTACGCTTTCTTTTCAAATGTCCACAGCTATTTCTCTTGTCGTTTTTTTTGTGTGAATAACTATAGCCATTTTACTAACGATTACTGACCAAAACACGATCTCCTGCAGGATAAATGCATATTATTGTCCCTGAAATGAGTGCTTAAAAAGGAACAAAAGACACAGACAGAAGATAACACCAAACAAAAAAAACGCACACTGATAGAAAACTGGCCCTGTGGGGGAAACTAAATAGCCACAAGAAACAAAGGCTAGCAATTTGGTTAGTGTGGATGCTGCAGCTGACAGGAGGGGAAGTTTGAGGTCTGATTTATGACCCGTTCATAGAAACCTAAATATTTGCTTTTGTCGTTCCCTGGCACTCTTACGGTACCCTTGATACATTTATGCAATCTTGGGATGCCTACAGTACTGGTATGTATGCAGCACACTACCATTCAATGCTTTTTACTGCACATATGATTTTGGACAATTGCGCTCTACTGCACAATTCTGCAGGTTTTGCACTCTGCCCCTTTACAGCTTCAGGAAGCCCGCCAAAAACTCAATAACTCTGACTTCCTAAAGTTCATCTCATTAAATATAAGTCAAAAGGGAATGATGCGACCAAAATTCAGTGAGAGTAAATGTCCCTTAGCCAGATAAGACATTTTTCATGATGGACAACTTGTCCAACGCAAGTTTAAGTAATTAACATTTAGTGGCCACATTCCATTTAATTGTTCCATGTGATGCCAAGACATGGTTGATATATGCTGGCGTATTAGAGCACCAACATGGAATGAAGCCATCATCAATGTAGGAACAAAAATGGGTAACTTCTATAAAATAATAAGCATGCAGATTGCGTTCTTTCTTCATAAGGCAAGGGCACTTCATTTACCTTGTGGGGTCTAATTGCCAGAGAATGTTGTTATTGGATGATTACATTCAATGACAATGACCAATGCAAACATACTATGTTAAAAGTAGTGTTGGTAGCGTATTCCAAGTGGTCATTTGGAACATTTTTCATTAGATTACCCAAATTAAGTAACATATTCTAAATACTAAATTACTTTTGGAATACTTTTAATTGGCCTGGGTCTTTTATTTCCATGCCAAAAACACATTTCTTACAGTGTCCTGGCTGTGGGTCTCCTCTGCCATTGTTGTGTGGCAGGTGCACTGCGAACGCAGAAATTGTTGTTTCACTTTTTTTTAAATGTGTTTATGGAAAATGCATGCTTCATTTGAATTTTAGAGCAAATAAAACAGAAACAAACTAGAAGGGCATTTGAAGAGCACAGACCTTCGCCAAAGCCATGCCCTATCTAGCAATGATAACAAAAGTGAAAAATAATTTGTGCACCCACCCCGTGATTTAGATCCCCTCCAAAATGCAATGGGTTGTTCTCAGAAAATCGGGCCAGTAAGTTTTCCATAATCCTGCTGACAAACAAGCCAACAATCAACTGAACAAAAAACACAACCTCCTTGGCTGTGGTAATAAAGTAGTCCAAACCTTATAAGCAACCTATTTTTAAAGACATTAACGGTATTCAGAATACCACGAATTGAAACTGTAATAGTAACAAATACAGTTACTCATATATTGTATTATAAAAATGTAATCCTGAAACTTTCATTAAGTATATTACTGTAACTGTTCAGGTTAAGCAACAAAAACAACCAGTTAAGGTTAAAGTTATAGCTAATAAAAACTAAACAAAAATTGTAGCTCCATCTCTTTCATGAAAGTCTAAAATGCTACACCACAACCTCCATAGCCTTACTTTCTGCCTTTCTTCATATAAGGCACACTACACCAGGCGTTGGAATTGAAGGTTGACACTGTACGTAAACCATGAGGTGTGGAAGTGTTCAATATGAGCTTCGTTTGAAGGCGGATAAGGGGGGGAGCCATTTCCCTTGTTAGCAAAATGACCAAAATGCATGCCCCTTGTTAACTTGCCATTCCCTGGCTCCATTCCCTAGTAGCAGAGAGAGTACAAGGTGCAATTTAGAACATGTGTGGGGGCCCTCCATGGCTCAGAAATATCAGTAGTCTAACTCTGCTGTGTACTGATAAATCCATGGCACTGTCTGTGGTGCTGAAGTAGCAGATGGATTTGTAATTGCAATATATCTGATAGATAAACTATGTAGCTTGGGGGGGGGGTATTAAAAATATTGAACAACAAGTTTTGTTAATGGGGCCGTTCGTACTGTTTACATGTATACATCTGAAATATAAATGTAGAGTGATCTGGTAATTTCCCAGAGTGTATGTTTTTTCACAGATAGTTATTTAGAACTGATGAGTGTGAGATCATTGAAATAATGTACCATGCTAACATTTTCTAATTAAACACAAAACACAATGTACTGCTGAGGCTGAGTGGAATGTCATTTGTTTTGTCAGTATTTGGTCATAAAAATGAAGCACTGCACATAATGTCATGGTCCATCCATCCATCTTCATCCGCTTATCTGGTATCGGGTAGCGGGGGCAGCAGCTCCAGCAGGGACCCCAAACTTCCCTTTCCACCAGCTCCAACTGGGGGATCCCGAGGCGTTCCCAGGCCAGGTTGGAGATATAATCCTTACCTAGTCCTGGGTCTTCCCTGAGGCCTCCTCC
>NC_045735.1:7334713-7340548 GCF_008692095.1 Etheostoma spectabile | reverse complement strand
GGACGTGCCTGGAACACCTCCCTAGGGAGGCGCCCAGGTTATGGTAAACCATTCAAAAGTTCTTAAGATATCTCAGTCCAACTATGAGACCAATATTGCAATTAAAATATATAATATATGCTAGCATTGCTTAAATTACTTGTTTTTTATCTGTGCCCCTGCCTTTTTGCATCAAAGTACATACCTAAAACCTACCTGTCAACAATACCTGTTGATAGGTACGCACTGTACAATAGTAGTTGAAATGTAATGTAGGGTTTGATGGTAATTTACCAGTGTTTGACTGGTGTTTGCTCACTGACAGTTTCTTAAGAGCTGATGAGAGTTGATTGAAGAGCTGTTTGTTGAACAAAGTAGCTATTGAAACTTTCTGAACTGTTATATTAAGTCCTGACTGATAGAAACACCAGAATGGTGTTCACCTTTACATTTTCAGAGTAAGAGAAATGCAGAACATTTTTGCTGCAATGTGAAGTGAGTACTTCAGTATGCTAGCCACCACTTGTCCTACTGCATGTAAATAGTAATTTCATTTTTTTCCTATGCATTATCATCAAGGCTAAGATCTATATGATTCTCTGTGCTTGATGGAGGCTGATTCTGCATTCTAACTGACTGTCAGACCTTTAACACTAGAGGTCTGACAGTGAATTTTGCCATGGGCTACAGAAGCCCAGACAGTGAAAGGTGCATTGCTACACTGTACAGGCTATGTTGTAAAAAAAAAAAAGAAGAAAGAAAAAGCTAAAATTACCCTTGGCCTTGGTGATGGTCCAGTGAGGAAGGCCGCTGACTGACAACCAAAATTACCCTTGGGCTGAGTTAGCCTCGGGGCAATCATGGAAATATCCAGGTGTCCTGTGCAACCTTAAATACACTTGGAGTCACATATTCTGGCTATCGACATGGAACAACAGGCAGAAGTGTGACAATCAGCCTCCAACAATGTAAAAACCCTTTTAATGCAGGAGACGCACATATGATGCAGGTCTACTCACTGCATGTTTGAGCTGTTGGTCCCCATTCATATTAAGGTTAATCCTTGTTGTCATTGTTTCTACAGAAGCTCCCATTAGCAACTGTAGCTGCATACACACATTACTGCAAAACAATAGAAATACCCAGAATTGCATCATGCCACTTTCTATAAAGTTTACTCCACTTTCTCACAGTCAGAGACTTTTAGCCTGTTCACACAAACTCGCTCAGACTTTTGTTTAACCCAGGTTGAGTTGTGTCAAGAAGTCGAATGATTCATGGCGACCCATTTTGATGAAACTCAATCACAGTTTTAACCTGTGTCACAGGAAGTCAGCCAAACTCAGTACTCCACTTGGATAAATCTTATCCTTCAACCACACAAGTGTACACTTTGGATTTGGCTCAGTCAGCACTGTAACTATCTATAATGCTGAAAGAGGAAAACTAAGACAATCAATAGTTCTTGATAATATTGTATTTTTTAAGATTTGTTGAATAACCCTGAAACTGCTAAAACCAGAACAGACCAGAATCAACTAAACTGGAGAACTAAACATTTACACGGTTAATATTCATGCAGCAGACTCACGCTTATGGTTGTTCTTGCGCTGGAAGGGTAGTGTGTGTCGCTCTGAGTCTTCTTCTCCCTCTTCATCTGCCAGGTGTGTGTGAGTGTAATGGTAACTCAGCCCCGGGCGGTTCTTATAGCGCTTTCCACAGACTGTAAAACACGCACACACACACACACACACACACACACACACACACGCACACACACACACACACACAACACACACACACACAGTGTGTACATAAAACTTGTTTTCTTATGGGTAAGTTTAGGATAAAAGAGTAAGGAGAAACAGGGTTAAAAAATGTTTGACGCTCACTGTCACAGACGTAAGGCTTGTCTCTGTCCTCAATAGCAGCTGGCTCTTGTCTCTTTCTCATGCCCCCGACACCGTAGGCCTGCAAAGTCCACCCACACGTATGCACACACACACAAACACACACACACACACACACACACACTTGTAAAAACTCAGACAGCCACATGCAAAATCACATATTACATAAGATGCAAACAAAAAGTTTGAACTTTCACACAAGTCCTGCGTGCACACACATCCTGTACATAATAAAGAGTGTAACAGCACACTCCTCACTTCTGTTTTAGAGTGTCTAAACACACACACACACACACACACACACACACACACACACACGCACACATGTTTGCATTCTAATCATCTGCTCTCAGTGTAAAGCTCCACTTCCAGCGGGAGGGAGCTGATGACACCTAGCAGGGGAGCAACTGCTCCAATTAGCAACCCTGGTGTCTGTGTGAGCATGTGTATGTGATGATTTTCAGAATACATTGTTAACACTTGATTATCTTCCCATAAGACGCCCAAAAAGACCTGTCTGATCTAATCAAAGTTGTAAAAAAAATGGTTGTCCCAGCATGACTTAAATCTCTGGATCTATTTTCATTTATTCTCCATAATGTTAGATGACATTTTATAGACTCCGAATATGGATAAGTCAAACTCACTAAATAAAATACAATAAATTATATTTATAATAATCTCAGACTGGGAATTAGAAGAAATGCCATTTCTGTAGATGCAATTAGACTAGTACAATTTATTTATGTATTTATTGGTGCAAAAGCTTTAGTTTAATTCTTGTAATATTCATTTGACACCAGCAGGAATGACTTATGGGCTGTTATTTTATAGTATAGTGTAATCATCAGAATTTTTTATTGCTCTGTGTTTGACAGGCAGGATGATAAGCTTCCAATTCACAGTTTGTAGACATGTTTCCCTTTCACTTTGACAAGCTTACTTTGTGGCTTGTTAGTTCAGTATAAAATGACCAGGGAAAAAAGAGAGATGATTCATGAAATGTCATTGATGTCTTACCCGTGCTTTGGTACGGTTCTTGCGCTTTGGTACGTCTTCCTCCATCTCGTCCACCTCCAGTTCATGAGGGAAATCCCCGACCAGCAGCTTCTACGGATGAGACAGAGAGAGAGAGAGAGAGAGAGAGAGAGAGAGAGAAAGACAGAGATGGACTGTCAGACAGGTTAGTAAGTTTCCTTTCCTTGCCTTTTACTCTCTTTTCTTTCCTCTTCCCCTCAACAATCTCAGTCTCTACTTTCGCCTTGCTCCGTATGGACCCATGGGTGGTCATGAAATTGCTACATTATCTTGCTGGTTTTGCGATTATTCACATAATTCCAGTGCAGGAAACAACTGAGCAGAACCATTACCATTTCATATTACCAAATGTGTCAACATTTCATTGCAATGAACGATTCAATTAAGACTTCCTCAAATAAAGGGGTATACCATACCATACCAAGTTATTGTTGCACTTCTTTATGTTAGGGGATTCGCAAGGGCTACATTAAGAATAATAATCATGCAGCTGAGGCAGAGATATCCTGATTCTTAGTCCCTAACAGGTCAACTTTCAAAAACATTGGAGTTTTCATTTCCCATAATACATGACATTCTGATCTCTAATATTGAGTCATACAAATCCGTCAAAGATAAGCAGTGAGGGAAGAGTTAAGTGTGCACATGGAGCTATGATGAAGTAATGCCTGGCCTGGTGAGTTCCAAGCTGGGCTGGAGTCAGGGGAAATCCTGGATTATAGGCCCTAAACACTTCTCTTTCTAGGGCCACTGTGAGGGCCATTCACTCAACTGCTGATTGATTAGCTGTTCATCTGAGTTCATGAGCAACTGCCTCAAGCTGGTGAAATACTCCAGCCAGATGGGCATGAAGTTTTTGCTTAGAAGTTACAATACTGACTGAAACATGCTGTAGATGATGACAAAGAGCAAGAGGTGGATCAACATCCCTCAAAATAATTGTCAATTGTCAAAATAACATTGGCCTGTAGGACATGTGAGCGAAATCCTGGTAAAATACCCAGAATGGCTGCAGGGCAATCCTACACAATCACAAGCACGCACACACACAAACTCTGTGCCAGGAGGGAGTTGTTAGAGCCGCGGGAGCCTGTGTCACCGCCAAAACACACACTCCAAGAGAGACAAAGGCAGAGACTGACAAAGAAACACAAACACAGAGGGTAATACAGACAGATGAAAAGAGACAGACAGCATGACATAGAACAAGACAAAGAGAACAACTAAGTACAGAAAAGAGAGAAAGAGAAACAAGAGTCTCACCTGACACTCGCTCATTGGCTCCTCCTCCTTGGTTTCTACCTTCTTGTCCAGGGTTTCCCCGGCGAGCAGCGATTCCAACACAGGACCATCTGGAATACCCCCCTCCTTCTTTAGAGAAGCCTCGTAGTCTAGAGAATGAGACAATTACCATCAGAAAACAGCAGAGATTTCACATTCATGCTGACATGCACAGTTGAGCTGGTAGTGCCCAGAAAAAACAAGATTTCAGGACTTCAGCTTCTGCAGTACAAACGCTGAAGTGGTCTTCTGCAATTTGTCTAAAATATCACAAAAAAGGGTCCACAGTTTTTCCACAGATGTTTTCTCTTTATATAACCACTTGCTGTATATTGTCAGTGAATGAGCAATATATTTAAAGTTATTTTGAGTTTGACTAAAAACTATGAATATTTACATAAAACATTTTTGTGATACAAATACAAAGCTCAGAAATGACAAAAAGCCATTAGCCATTAAGTGTTATTTTTAAGGTAGAAAAAAGTGGAGGCGCGATATGTTCTGACCTCTTGAATTTAGAAGAGCAAGATTCATCTTAACCCCACCTCGCTAGTGGGCCAAGTGTTACAAAAGCACGCTAAGCAGCCAAACATTTCTTAATCCACAGAACTTTCTTTTAAATTACCAATTTTCAAAAACCACAAATTGCTGAATTTCAGGGAATTCCAATAAGAGCTGTGCAAGCAAATACAGAATACACAGCACATGCGATACTGTCAGACAAATAAAGATAAGACCTTCCCAACATTCATTTACAATTAGCAATATGCACCCAGTTGATACACAGCTCTCACAATTCCATCAATGGGAAAAGTTATTGCTCCTTAATTACCGATCTTAAACTCAATCGGTACAAGCCGTGGGTCCTCCAGAATGTTTAGCCGTCTTTTCTTGCGCCAGCAGCGAGCAGGATATGTGTACAACTGACCTGGAGCATGACCTGAAACACAGAGAATACACAGCTCGGTTACAGGACACATTGCCATGGTTCATACATGGACGAAAACTGGAATGGATAAATTGATGTTTACATGTAGGCACAGCAGTGCAGTTTGAGCTAAACTCACATTTACATTTATGTTAACTGTACAGATGATGGGAATTGCATTTGTTTTTTTCAGGTATTTTCAAATATTTGATCACCAACCAAATTGCACGTAAACTCATTCAATAGATTGACTCTGAACCACTAATGTCAACCTGCAGGTGGCGCCATAGGGAGAGTCAGAATTTCATCCACTGGGGACCACGAATGTCTGAACAAAATGTTATCTTAATCCATCTAAAGTCTAGACAGTAGCATGGCTAAGAATATCAATGGCTGTGCTGCACAAGTTTCCAAACCAAAAATGTTATTTTATTTATTTATATGTGCTTTAAATATAAACCACTTTTTGTTGGTTTTGTAAAATAATCAGCCATTAAACCATGAACTGAATAGAAATAAACCTTTTAATAAACCTACATTTTAAACACATACAGAATGTTAACATCTTTCCATTTTATTCTTTACCATTATATGCAAATCAAGTTATGACTAAAAATTAACAAGCAAACAAAAGAATTTTACTCGCAGACACCAGGCAAAGCCCACAAACTGAAATCATCATTCAGTACACACACACAC
>NC_045735.1:7333667-7334703 GCF_008692095.1 Etheostoma spectabile | reverse complement strand
ACACACACACAAACACACACACACACAAGTGCATTCTCTCAGGAATAGTTGGTGCCAGCGGCGTATCATTGCCTACAGGGGTGTCTGATTCACTGCCAAAGTACACTGATGTTACAGAGAAAGAGAAAGCGATGAGAAAACACCCATCAGGGAAAGTATGAAAAAAGTTTAGGTGTAAAAGGTAGCAGACCTGGAAGAGAAGCACAGGAAATGAGAGAGAGGGTAGAGGAAAGAAAATGAGACAGAAACAAGCAGGGCAGAGGAAGGAAGGAAGCTGCAGGACAAATGAAAAAATCATTTGTGTAGCACAACAAGTGGTAAACAATGCACACACCGACAAAGAAGAGTGCTGTAAAGAGCTGGTCAAGCTTTAGCATACTGTGGCCAGGTTAGTTCAGTTGGTAGAGCAGGTGCACATATATGGAGGTTTACTCCTTGAGGCAGTGGCTGTGGGTTTAACTCTGACCTGTGGCCATTTTCTGCATGTCATTCCCCCTCTCTCTCCCCTTTTTATGTCTTCATCTCTCCTGTGGAAATAAAGTCCTACAAATGCCCCAGAAATAATCTTTAAAAGAAGCTTTAGCAAGCTACTTGCCACTTTATTCTGACTAGGTATCAACACACACACACCTCACATACAGAGAGACACACACCTGGTCCACGGTGGTTCTTCTCCATCCAGATGTAGCAGTTGCTCTGGGCCACGCCGGTCTGGGAGTCCAAGAAGGGGAGACGCATGGAGCGCTCGGCACACAGACGGGCATTGTAGCTGCGACAGTGTTCAATGGCCTCCTTATAGAACTCCTCGCCAAGACTAAGTGAGAATAGAGAGTTGAGGAAGAGGTGGGAGAAAAGAAAGAAGGAGGGTGTCAGGGGGTCAAAGGACAAAGATGGAGTACAGTCCAACATTATTAAGGGAAAAGGATGCCAAATCCACAGCATGATCTTGTCTTGTTTACGTGTGAATCAAAAGAGGGACTGGTTTCATGGACTGGTGTGTGTGTGTGTGTGTGTGTGTGTGTGTGTGTGTGTGTGT
>NC_045735.1:7325272-7333657 GCF_008692095.1 Etheostoma spectabile | reverse complement strand
TGTGTGTGTGTGTGTGTGTGTGTGAGTGTGTGTGTGTGTGTGTGGGTGCAGTCTCATTAACCTGGGTCACAGCAGAGGAGCTTGTAACTACACACTGCAAAAACCACACACAGTCGCACACATGCAGTACAGTAACACATTTTTCAATGTGAGGACAATGTATGCACTGTATCTTCTCACTTGTACAAGTGTGAGTTTGATTAATATTCAGCGTAAGATTCTTCTCTTTGGTCCTCCCTCCCTCCCTCCCTCCCTCTTACCTCCCATCCCTCATCCCCCATCTTACCTGTTCTTGATGACTGCACCTCCAGATTGCCTGTAGGGAGAAGAGGAAGAAAAAAAACAAAAGATGTGTGGTGAGTCACTCCTCCACTCCACATTCCCTCCCTCTCCACTTCTCAGTCTTTTACAAAATCTTTTCTGCACTCTCTGGGTCTTGTTTTTCTTTTTTCAGATTTTGTTGTTGTTGTTGCATGTTTACCGTCACACCGCCCATCTCTCACTACAATTCTTTTTTTGATTGATTCCCATCTTTCTTTCACACTTCTCTCTCTTCTCTGTGTCTCTTTCCTGTTAATCACTCCTCTCTAGTGTCTTCCTGCTGAGTGCAGACAAGGTCACTTTGCTATACAGACGGTAGAAACAGGACAGACAAAAATTCAGCTACACATGCACAAAGCACAAAGCACAGTGCTGGCAAACAGCAACCTCACAAAAAAACAGTGCAGTGCAGATAATTTAGGCTTGTCAGACTCTTGATGGACAGTAAAAACAAAGGTCAAAATCAAACAACAAAAACAGAGATAACGTCCTTTTTATTCTACACATTGTTCTTCCCTGTCAAAACTTGGTGCCTACATTACCCACAATGCAACTAGCATGCATACCCAGCAGCTAATGTAGCCTTGAGCCTCTAGCGGGTAGCCACAGTCAGAGATTAGGAGTGTTATATATATACAAAGAACTGGTAAACTCACTTCTTTCTAGTCCCCCCCCCCCAAATTCTTTTCATTTTCAGCTTGTAGTCTTCAGCCCCAACCGATGCTGACTCACGTTAAATCACTTGAGGATGTTTATCAGACTTCACACAGATCCCTCTAGAGCCACAAAATGCTTGTTCCAATCTCGAACACCTATAAACACACTTTGAGTTCCCCGTTTAAAAGGCTGCACCTATCCCCTGATGATGGCCACACGCCGAAAAAC
This sequence comes from Etheostoma spectabile, assembly GCF_008692095.1. Lineage (NCBI taxonomy): Eukaryota > Metazoa > Chordata > Actinopteri > Perciformes > Percidae > Etheostoma > Etheostoma spectabile. The sequence goes on along the minus strand of NC_045735.1, from coordinate 7,332,451 downwards.
ATTAAACCATAAATTTGTTGTTAACACTACAAGTTTCACTGAAATTTTAGTCTTTTGAAAACAAGCTATATCTAAAAGAATGTAGCAAACTATGACAGAAAAGAAATTGGATGGTTTACAATTTCAAAATCAAACTAAAACACTTTGTATGCATCATGTGCCAAACCATATAAAGATTGAATTAAATGTTTTGCAATAATTCAAAATTGCAAACTTGTACTGATGATGCAGTCATGATGCAAGTAATCCAGGAGTTTAATAAAACTTCCCCAAAACATGGGGATTTTATTTTTTTTATATGCAATCTTTTTTTTTTTTATGATTGCATATTAGCATTAACTAGGCTGCTATCTGCACCAAATCTAATCAGTTCCTTCTTGGCCCAAGGTTTACATTTTTAACAAATTGTACTGACATTTGTTAAATAGTTTTTGAGATATCTGCTAAGTAACAGACAAAAAGCAAACTAAATCACTGGACTGAAAGCCTCCACAGCTGAGGTATTAAAAAAACACTTTAAAAAGGTACAAACAGCGCCGGTAATCATCCTTGAGTGGAATATAAGCAAAATTAAGCTTGAATTAAAAAAAAGTTAATATCCCTAAAATGGATTAAACTTTTTTTTTTCAAATAAAGAAAGGTGTTGAAAGAAGTGTCCTGGTTGGAAATAAGGACTAATTCAACTCAGCCATCGTCAGACCCTGCTGACATTGTTGGGAGTAACTAGTTATATGTAACATGTCATTTAGAGTGACATGTGATTGTTACACCGTAAGTGACAAGTAACTTTTTAATGTTTCTTAAACTGAGTAATTTTTCATCTGATGATCATAAATGACCTGTAACAGGAAACAAGACTGACAGAGAAAAGAATGCTATTTTTATATAGTTTTTATAACGTGACAAAATGGTTTATGGCAGGTAGACATAAATCTACTACAGAGCACACATTCTGACGGTTCACATTTTTCATTGTAACACCGGAAAAGCCTGTGTTAATGTATCCAGCCAGGTAAATGGTAGCAGAGATTTGATTACATAGGTTTCTAATTGTATTCTAATTTTATTTTAGAAGTTTTCTGCTGTAGTTATGGCTGATACTAGGGCAGGGCCATCACAGAAAAGAAAGAAATTAAATGAAGAACAACTAAAAGCAAAAAGGGAAAATGAAAGACAATGGGCGAAATTTGAGTCACGAGACAATTACGGGACTGTCCCCAAATTTACCGTCAGGTATGTAATATGTTCATTTCATTCATAAAATAACTTAATCTTGTGCTATGAGGTTGTACATCAGTAGCCAACATTAAATTACACCCCCCTTCCATTTAGCATGCCGCGGAGGTGTTAGTCCTTTTAGTCCGTGTTTCTTTCCCTTTGTCACTCAAAACTTGTGTAAAGCATCTGTGGGTTTCATGAAATGCACTATATTAACATAATTTATTATTACGTTTGATGCTACAATAATCTCTTAATGATTTGGCTCGTGACACAGTGACAGGGAGACCTGGTTTAGCTCATGATATGCTACATTCAAATCAGGCTAAGTTACCAAATGCAACACTTCAAATGCAATGATGCATCCGTAACGTATTCTCTTTTTGTAAATTAATGAGTTTGTGTCTAATCAAAATATTCGAAATGATAATATGACCTCCCGGTAATACTGACTCTGTAATCTAAGGTGTAGGCAATAAAGCACCGGTTTTGTCCAAAGCGGCCGCTAGAAAGTTACGTATAGCCACTTTAATTACAAAATAAAGGTAACTGTAATCCCTTACAGTTACTAGGAAAAAATGTGTAGTTAAATTACCTATGAAAAATTTCATGATTACATTGGGGCTTACATCTGGGTATTTTCTGTAAAAAGCTAGGCTCTATGTTGAATATTAATTTTGTTGCTTAGCATGTTTTCATGAGCATACATTTTTTTTTTGACCATTGCAGCCACAGCCGTTTAGTAAAGTTTGATGCTATTGCTTTCAGTTGGTTTTCCTGTTTGAATTTGCAGCACCACCCGCCTGAAAGTTGAATGGCCGCTCAAACTGTCTGAGAATTGTCACTATGGCTACGGATAATTTCTGTTTCAGTGTTGGAAATATAAAAAAGCATTTCATACAAAAACCTGAGAAGAGTTTAAACATAAGAATGTTTGCTAGCGATCAATGCTATAGATGTTGAAAATGTTGAAGTCCACCCTCAAGAGACATCTTCCTGTACGTAAGTTAGGTTAGCTTACAGTAACGGCAAGCAATCTTCCATGTGACACACTTCTAATTTGCATTGAAGAAGTATTTTAGCACCATATCTGCTTGGTGCATAATACTGTGAGAGCTATATATATATATATATACATATATATATATATATGTATATATATCATATATATATATATATATATATATATATATAGTGTTGAGTATGGCTGTAAGGTTTAATTGCCAGGTTTAAACATTTATATTTGGTTAACAGTTGAAACAAATAAATTAGAAATTTAGAGAAGTAATCAAAAAGTAATTAAATGTAATAAGTTGCATTACGTTGATAAAGTAATTCAAATAGTTACACTACAAGTGAGAGTTTGCAAACTTGTCTGTTAGTGACAAACAATAAAGTTTAACCATGGTAGTGCCCAGAGAAAAAAAATAATTGGTAATTTAATGGTGAAGATTAGAACCCAAATTGAAACGTAAGCAACAAAAATTGCTGAATGTTTGAACATTGTGTCGAATTGGTCGTTTACTGTGACTTAATGTGTGTCAGGTTTAGTTCCATCAAAATGTAAATAGTGTCAAAAAAACGTTTGACATTGTTGTTCAGTATCTAGCCCAGAGATCATCAGATAATGAAACGGATTTAGCAGGCGGGGTTACACTTCTGCAAGGCACTGTATCCATGTCACATTCTCATCAGGGGATGAGCCCCTCTAAAAGTCGGATCCTAGAATCACCCCTGGTGACCTATTACATTTTTAAAGTAACCTTCCCAACATTGCTGACGGTCTGACAGCTTGTGCAGGAATCTTCAAAATCTCCAAAACCGGTTCTGCAACCTTGTGGGCCATTGCAGGATGTGTGGCATTTAAAGGATGTGATAGGGGTGTCAATATGTGAGGCATGCTATGCTCATGTCTGAGCATGAGTTACTGTGCAGCTCAGCACCTGCATTTGACTGGGCGTGCCTACTTTTTGCATGTAAATAGTCATAAGAAAGGGGATTAAATAATTACACACACGTAAAAAAAAAAGAAAATTGAAAATAAAAACACAGGTCCAGAAAGTCTTACATGTTGCTTTTGTAAATATTAAGAGGAAACTTGGACTTAAAGGCTCTACTAGTAACTAAACTGAAATACCAGAGAGAAGGAAAAACGACACCATTCAAAATATTAAACAGCTCACTGCTGCTCCCCCCCCCCATTCACCTCCTCACTCAGTACCCCTTTCACTTCAAACCCGTTCTCTTCCATCCCTCCATCACCTCCATCCCTCTCTCCTCCTCTGCCTTCAGAGGAAAATAAGTCGGTCCCCTCTCGATAATAAGTTGACAGCTGTAGAAAATGGCTTCTTTCAATTTGGGTGCTCCCAATCTCATTATATTGTGATAGGAGAGCTGCATGACTGTTTGCCTGTTTGGAGGCTCATACGGGAGAAGAGCTGAGGCACTTGAAGTAGAGCCTGAGAGGGAGTTATGCAGTTAAAAGTTGGGAGAAGACACTTGAAAAAAGAGAGAAGGCAAGCAGAGGAGAGAAAATGAGAAAGAGGAAAGTGACATTCACTGAGGGAGTAGAAAACATGCAGGGAGGGAAGGGGTGAGAAGAGAAAAGGGACAAAAAGTAAGACTAAAAGGATGGACAAAGAGAGAACAAAGTAGAGCGCTCTGCAGTAACAGAGCAGGATGACCTGTAAAAAGACGTGGCTCAATGATAACACTTCATCTTTTAGCTCTCTGTCATTTAAAAGAGGGCCGCAGGCACATTTTTCCCTTAATTCAGCTGCAAATAGCCACCAGAGAAAATCAGACTCTCAACATCAATTTGTAAAATAAAAATATTTAGCTCTTAGATTTGATTCAAAAATTGAAGTGAGGGATTGGCATCAGTGGAAAGCTGGCCAGCTTGCTAAGTAGAGTAGTAAGAGCTGAATAAAGCAAAGATACAAAACTATTCTCAATGCAGCACCATGTTACTCTTTATCTGGCCGTGTGGAACCCAGAAAGTGCTTTCTGAGTTTTACAGAGTTCATCATTAGCCAAAATTAAAAATTAAAGCATTAATTAAATGCTGGTGAATTGTACATGTGGCAGCATAGCTCTTGATACCACTAGCATGTATGTACAGAAACTATTAAGGTACAACCAAGAGTTAGCTTAACTAAGCAGAAAGTCTCAAAACACAGAGATACAGCTACCCTAGCTTTGTCCAAAGGTAGTTAGGTAAAATAATCAGCCTACCAACACCTCTAAAGCTCAGTAATAAACATGCTATGTATTGTATTGTGTTTAATCCGTACTTTCCCCCTGCTCCCAGTCCTTGTGCTAAACTAAGCTAACTCTAAGTCTAGCTGTAAATTCATATTTAGCATACATATACTTTATACATGAGAATCGATATTTCTATCTAAATATCCTATCTAGTCTATCAGCAAGAAAGTGAATAAGGGCATTTCCCAAAGTCTCGACCTATTTCTTTAATGTAGACAAAGAAGAAAGGCACACAGAGGATTTTCCTCCATATGGAGAGGGAAACTCCCACAGGTGCACTACCCTGGCCTTCGGCCACTGTGGTCCCGCCAACAAAGCAGTTCCTGAGAAGATAGACCACAAGAAGAGGCTTTGAGAAACCAAACTGCCCATCATCAAATCACACAGCCGATGAAGAAAAGCCAAAACCTGCACCTAGATACACATACTGTGGGTATCTGCCTTATTGCGCATGAATATTAATTGTGCAATTCCAATCGTTTTCATTTCGGTAATATCCTAAACATGTATTTCAGGGTATTTTACACTAATGGATGCACACAAACTCACAAGCGCAGGGAGAAAGTGCCAACTTTCCGACAAACTGGAACTGACTACCAGAAAAATCCAGACAGACATGATGGAAGTAACAATCACTCAGGCCTGCACTGTGCAAGGGCACAAAAACAACACTAAGGACACCTGTACACATGCATACATGTGCACACACACACACACACACACACACACACACACACACACACACACACACACACACACACACACACACAGCAACACATTAATACAAATATATATACATGTAGTTAAAGTTAAAAAAAGGACATACACAAATGTGTATGCACAACCGCAACAATCGCAAACAGAAATATAACAGAGGTACATGCACACACAATATCAACAATATTATGAACTTCAAACAACAGATACGATATGTAAGCTATGTAAGATATGTAAGATATATATGGGAGTGTCAGGAGCATGTAGTGTGTGTGTGTGTGTGTGTGTGTGTGTGTGTGTGTGTGTGTGAATCCAAAGCCCATCTTTAGCTGTCTGCCTCAGCACTAAACAAACACCAGGGAGAGAGAGACCTCCATGAAAACACTGAAGAAACTGGTAACACTGAGAGCACACACAAACAAACTTGTGCTCCTGACAGTACACATACAGCCTCCCTTAAAAGCACAGCCACCCCACCAGGCCCACCCTGGGTACACTCTGGGTGATCCCTGAAGTCCCAAGGAGCAGAAGCAGTCCACTTCAGCACATACTGAGTCAAGTGTTGCACACACACATACACACACCACACACACACACACACACACACACACACACACACACTCACACACTCACACACTCTGCCGGCAGCATTCTGTGGTTATTGTGCAATTAACCACACCAATTAGTTAGTTCCCCAACCAATTGAGAAACAGAGGGCTCCCCCTAGAGGTGAAATCATATATTGGAAAAGCCAATGAGAAATATGAGGAAATCATGAAAATGGGTCCACAATTACAAAAAACGTCAATGCCAACAAAGGATTTCATCTCCATGGTGATTTCCAACTGGGTGAAATGAGGTGATTAAACTGTGAGGAAATGAAGTAGTTCACATGTAAATGGCTTCATGAGGGTTAAGGGCAGATTGTATGGGAGTCATTTGCACTTTAGATCTGTTAGCAGAAGCTTCCAAGACTATGGCTGTTAGCTCTGTGTGTTTGTATGTACAGTATGTGTGTGTGTGTGTATGGGTTTGTTTTAAGCCGTAAAACCACTTGCCTACATGCTCAAGTCTGTACACCTGGTCCACACACCTGTCTCATCCAAAATTGTCCATCTGTGGTGTTACTCACACAGATACACACATACATACAGTCATACAGCGTAGAAACACACACACACACACACACACACACACACAATTGTGTTGTTTGGCCTCCAGAGCTATATGTGTGTGTGTGTGTGTGTGTGTGTGTGTGTGTGTGTGTGTGTGTGTGTGTGTGTGGGTCGTTCCTGCTGGCGTGTGGGTGTGTCTGCTGTATGTGTGCTGTGCCCCCCCCGTGCGCAGCCAGTGTAGCGGGCTGTTCGTGCGTGCCTTCGTGGACATGCATGCACAGTGGAGAACTAATATCAGGCATGCTGGTGTACTCTTCCTCCCCTCCCCCAATCCAGCCTCCACGGCTGAACTCAACAGATTAAACTATGCAATATAACCCTTACCAATTCACCCCTCCTCCCTCTCCCTCTCCCTCCCCCCATCCTCACCACCCTCAATTCAATTTCTTCTCGTCCTCTCTCTCACTCTCAGTGAAATGATTTGTCTTTTTTTTCTCTTCTCCCAATCTGTGTGTGCATGTGCGCGTGAACCCATTTTCCTGTTCTTCTGAAGATTGCTAAACTGCAGTGGCAAGGAGATGTATATATTTTTTATATATTTACATGTAAGCTAAAGCACTAAAATATATTGGGGAAGGCTGCACATGTACACACACATACACACATGTGCGCCCTGATGCAGTGGTAAGAAGAGATGCTGTCTGGAACATATAGACTAGTTCTGCAATATAAGAGGGGAAAGACACACATTGGAGTACACACACACTAATGCAGCTCCATTGTGGGTTAAGGAAAACAGGTGTAGAGACATACCTTTGTGTGTGTGTGTGTGTGTGTGTGTGTGTGTGTGTGTGTGTGTGTGTGT
>NC_045735.1:7319664-7325262 GCF_008692095.1 Etheostoma spectabile | reverse complement strand
GTGTGTGTCAGTCACAAAGACAAAGAGGCAACACTTGGTTTGACAGTGATATACATACAGGAGTGCATGCGTGCATGCTTGCGTGCATGCGTGCGTGTGCATGAGCGGATGTCTGCCATACTACCAGCTGGAAAACGTCAGTTTGCTCAAACTGCTGTCACAGCACTGCATCTGTGCATGTGTGTGTGTGTGTGTGTGTGTGCGTGTGTGCGCATGTTTGTGTGTGTGTGTGTGAGTGTGTCTGTCTGTCTCCAACTAAATGTTTGCATATTTGAACATGACAGTAAATTTGACAGACAGTAAATGAGGAAGGTAGACAGAGGCAGAGCCATGCAACAGATCATGACATTTCTGTCAGACGTTTGTGTCACCTGCTATGTGGCATTTTAATGAAGAGTAGCTTTTTAATTCCTGTGTGTTTTTTCCCTTGTTGTCCACTGTCTTATCTTGGAGTCACTATAAAACTGTGAAACATGGCCTTCTTTTTGTATGCATGTTTTCTTGTCCTGTTCGTGTGTTTCCACGTTTTTCTAATTTGTGCATACATTTGTATGCATGCTGAGTATTTGTATTTGTGTGTCCATGCATTTCCTGGTCTATGTGTGGGTGTATATAGCCCTTAGCTAGCTACAGTGTGTATTGAGGGCAGTACATCAGCGTAAGGCAATCTGCCTCTGAACAGCTCCTTCAGGTGAGATTTATCACCACTGCACTTGGCCTCTTATTATGGCGATGGATTCCCTACCTCTGTATCTGGATGTGCATGTGTTAGTGCATGTATGTATGTGTGTGTGTGTGTGTGTGTGTGTGTGTGTGTTTTGTGTGTTCTTAGTCCCCCCCTTCGCAGTCTGTACCCTTATTAAAGTGCTGCAGAGGGAACCAGCCATTGGTTTGTGTTCACTCCACCCTCAACAACTCCTGATAGGGATCCAGTGGACACGCACAGACTGGGAATAATATAAATGGGCAATGACAAGAGAGAGGAAAGGGGAGGAGAAGAGAGGAGAGAGAGGAGAGGAGAGGAGAGGAAGAAGGAAGGAGAGAGAGAGCTTTGGGGTTGATTAATCCTCTCTCTCTCCCACCACACCTTTTGCGTTTAGACTACAAGTTACAAACAAACAAAACTACAAATTCCAAATGTCCTGGCTGCAAATCACACAACATCCCAAAGCAGTGGAGCTGACTGGCAGTCAGTTAGGTAGCACTGGAGAAATAGGTCATAGAGCTAAAAATACTTATCTATGTCTCTCTTTTTCTCTCTCTCTCTCTCTGTCTCTCTCTATCCCGTCTAAAAAAACACAAGTAAAACACATAGAAAGTCTAATAAGGGATGGGATGATAATGAAAGGAATAACTCTGAAAAAGAAATACCCTTAAAAACATCAGACCTCAGGCTTACTACTTCATACAAAAAAAAAAACATGAGAAAGAAACGGAATCAAAGAGTGCCACTGTGTGTGTGTGTGTGTGTGTGTGTGTGTGTGTGTGTGTGTGTGGTTTGGGGTTTGTGTGTGTGTGTGTGTCTGTGTGTGTGTCTGTGTGTGCATGCGTGCGTGCGTGCGTGCCTGTGTCTCCATTCACACGGGTGATACCACACAAATGAGCAAGTGAGGGAATGAAAGGGAGAAATTGAAAGAGAAAGAAAAATCTAGAAATGGATGCTCAGGCTGTGGCTGCAGCCATCACGCGGGGCTGTTTGCACACAGAGCCGGTTATTACATGGAACTCATTTAGCTCGGCTCAGTCAGGCAGGGCAAGAATAATATTATATAGGCCTTGCCACAACTGCCACCAATACTACAGCACACTATTATCTACATCTCCCCCTCTAACCAGCACAGAGAAGTAATATTGCAGAAACATATGCCACATCATATGCCATGTTGACAATTTAGTACACCTGTGCCTTTTCAATGATTGTCGTAAAAGTCAAATTAAAAAATAAAGTCAAAATTCATAACATAACACTGTGATGCAACATATGTAAATATTGTAAGATTTGGTATGAACAGTGGACTATAGTAAACTACTATGGTCTATAATAAATCCACAGTAAATCCCTCTAAATGAAGTCTTCGAAATAAGCAATCTAACAAGATTTAAAGGGATCTGACAAGATGTATGAAAAAAAATTTCCTTCAGTAATTCTTGCTGAATATTAAAGTAGTGAGTCAAGATGCCTTGTTTTACAATGTAAAGATCTATGGTGGATGATGGGGGTGGGGATGGGTGTGGGTTTGGGGGGGGGGGGGGGGGGGTTGGGGGGGGGGGGGGTGAGGGTTAACGACTTGGAGGGCTCAGATGGTTTGAGGCCAAAAAGAAGGAAAATGGAAAAGAGAGAGCAAGTGAGTAAAAGAGGAAATGGCTGAACAAAAGGGAGATGGCGAAAAGAGTGATGGATGGAGAAAGTGATGAAGAAGGAGGGAGGAAACGTGGAAGACCAGGCAGCAGGGGTGATAGGAGGACAGGGAGGAAATACAAGGAAGAGAGATGGAGAGGGAAGCAGAGGAGAAGGAGAGAAGGAGAGATTAAAGGAGTCTCTAATCCAGCAGAAAGATAGACAGAGAGAGACGGCTGGTGGGGAAATGCCCAGTAGATTGGAGCTAAATCTTCTCTCCTCCACTGATTTGCCTTCGCACATAAATGAACCATCCACTGTACTGCCACACGCACATCAACTGCATGTACATTCCACTGACAGTTGGGTGATGGGCAACAATTGTGAGTGCTTCCTACCGAATTTACAGCCACTGGATGAATTATAATTTATTGCAGGGATTCAGCAAAGTTTAAGGACATTTCCGGCCACAACATTCATTGTCTCTGGAGCACAGCTTGCATTAGGGACAACACTGAACAACATTTTGCAAGTTGTTTGTCCCCTTTTGCTGGATGGGCCTCTAATTTGTTAGCCTCTAATAGCAAATTTGTTTATAGACATACTAATTACCAGAGCCTGTTTAAAAGCTGATCGCAGTGTGGTAACTGGAACGTAGTTAAACCCATACTGCATAACAATGGCATTTATACAGTAGTTGAGGTGTTAAAGGCAGCGTTGATTGCTGTTTCTTTGTGTAATAAATACATTCAGCTCTATTCTTGCACATAGAGTCAGATGCTGTAGTGAAACAGTGTGCCAGCATCCCTACAGGTCTGCATCTGGCTAACAACTTTTCTGCTTTGTTCTGTTTCTTATTTTTCCTGTTTAGTCTAACTGGACGAACATAAAATCAATGTAAGAGCACTATTGAAAATTGGACACTGAGTTTATTAGTTACTTGCCCTTAGTCTCTTCTTTTTAACCATTTACTTTGTCTACTTTCACTATTTCCCTATCCTATTCTCTTACTGCCTCTACAACATTGTCTCTGTCATGATACCACATTGGTATATCCATGCAAATAAGTAAATTTAATCGCCTTGACATGGTGTCAATGAGGGCCTCTGGGAGCAATCTGGCCACACTCTGGCTCTGCTTGGTTGAGTATCCCTTAGATGAGAGGAGAAGAATCTCTGAGCTCAAAAGGCCCCTCATTACAGCCTCCAGCCAGTCCACCTGTCCATATCTGTCCCATCACATCACATGTCCCATCACAATTTATTATTGGATGCCAGCTTATTAGAGCATAATTCAACTTTGGAATTACTGATCTGACATCTTTATCTTAATATTGTTGAGATATGTGAAATGCATTTGGCCAAAACATTCAAATACCATCACAGTCAATCGCAGCAACACACAGTTGCCCAATCAGTACCATTCCAGTCTCCTCTCCCCTGTGAAGTGCTCTTCAAAGCAGGCACGTACAGTGCAGGCGTTCATGGAATTGCAAGAAATGTCGCCTGTGTCTGCATCTCAGTGGCTGACAGACAGACAGAAAGACAGAAAGACAGAAAGACAGACAGACAGGCAGACAGGCAGGCCGGCTGGCAGTCTATATCCCATATCCCTGCTCAGGTGAAACATGTGCAGCATCCGATGTGCGCCCCTGCTTTTGCACAGAGGTCTATGACTTTTCTTTGTTTGAAACTGCCTAAGCTGGATCTGGTGTGTGCAAACACTCCTCGCTGCATGTTTATGTTGGAGCTATTGTGGTGTTTTTTTCTCGGCTAGATCTCTGTAAGTACCCGCTGACAGACACACATCAGCTACCTTTTTGGCCGGGAGCCCAGGCGGGCAGCAGGCGTCTGCATTCCGCTGAAACCAGTCTCAGAAAAACAAAAAAGCTCCCCAAAAATCTGCACAAAGGAGATCGTTACGGGAGAAACTTCCACCCGTTAAAAAAAACAGTATAGTGGAAATAAATGCCAGTTAAGGTGCGCGTTAAGCGTAGAGAACCCCAGATTGCAATTTAGATTTAATTGTAGTTTTTTTTTTTTTTTTATAGGCGCTGAATATGAATATGCGAGTCTCGGAGTTGAAGCCGTACACTATGGTATTTACCTTATATATATTTCCGAGAGGTCCGGCAGTAAAGGTAACGCTGCAGCAATAAACCCGAGGAGTGAGCATTACTCTGCCTACCTGTTTACTCCCTCTATGCCAAAAAATGTACACACAGGTACGGTAAAGCCATATGAGTTCCCTGCCTCCCGAACAGCCTGCCAATACAGCCTGGCTTTGACCGTGATCTTGGTTGGCTACAGTGGCAAGGGACACACCGGTTCACCCAAATCTACCTCCAGCATTCCTCCATATCCCTGCACGCACGCTGCTGCTGGCTCTGGGAAATTATTATATGAATAGCATCGGAGCGCACAAGAATCCCCTCGTGCCAAAAAAAACCCGAAACCCCCCGTCAGCTTAAAATCTAACTTTTCTTTAGGGCTGATTTGCATCCGCTGACATTATCTCTATCACTGCTGTAGCCTATGCATTGTAGCCTATATGTGTTGGTAATCGTGCTGATAAATATCTGGGAATTTAAGGCTTTTAAAATGCACTGACAGCATGCACACATAGAAAAAGCGCAAACACTCAGGAAATGTGTTGTACTTACGATTTGAGGGGGTTCTGTACCGCTGTGGCCATTTTGATATAGTATGACAGAATGCAACACTGCAGAGCCCGGTATTGTACATGTAATGTAGCAGCTATTTCAATTTCATTCATTCTCTGGGGCTGCGGCTGGAGCGAGCAGCCAATGGGAGGCGGGAGCGCTCTGTGACAGCTTTGGGGAAGTGTAGTTTTTTACGCATGTCAACATGGAACACGCTGAGGAGAAACGCACTACAAGTACCAGTGGGAATGGCGGTTTAAGTGGACCACAGTCCCGCCTCGGACTTGTAAGGGCAAGCCATCCCCCAGTTCCGAATTTATTTAAAAAAAAAAAACGTCTAGTTATGTCAGGGTTGGGTTGCAGGACTGTCTGTCAGTCTGAGGATGCTAGCTTCTCTTATGCATTGTTGTCTTGTCTGGATGATGATGATGATGATGATGATCATGATGATGATGATGATGATGATGATCATGGGCGATGTTGAATCTACACTGGACAGTCCCAAAAATGCATCACATCATATAGATGGCAACTTGATGATGATACTGAATGCACACACACATACACACACACACACACACACACACACACACACACA
>NC_045735.1:7318606-7319654 GCF_008692095.1 Etheostoma spectabile | reverse complement strand
ACACACACACACACACACACACACACACACACACACACACGTATATTAAGAAATAATTTACATTTTTGGATATATGTGTAAGGACAGAAAGTTGATATGTTGTGAGGTATAGGGAACTATTTTTTTTTCCAGAAAGGCATCACTTAATTTCCATAAAACATAAGCTATATGGTCCACTAAAGGTGATCAACTCTTTTCTACTAAAGAAAACTTAGATAATATATGATATTGAATGGCAATTGCCCACCAGTGACAAGTTTATCTATAGAAAATGAAGATAGTTGTGTCTAGATAACCTTACATTAGTGGTGGTGTGTTAATAGACCACTGATAATCTTATATTATCTATGCTAGCTAGCCCTGCACTGAGCAACTTTAATTATTCATTAATCAGGGGCGAAGGGTTGGAGTAGACCTATAATTGATTCTTTTGTCTGTCATGGTTGAGCCTGGAGAAAGACTATAACCCTCTCTGATCTCCTCACCTCCTCTATCCTTTATTTCTTTCTTTTTTAAATTCTTCCCATGTGCTTTCTTTCCCTGCTTGGAAAGAAGTAAGTAAGGAAGGAAGGAAGGAAGGAAGGAAGGAAGGAAGGAAGGAAGGAAGGAACAACTGTTAGAGCAGCAATGCTGGAATTTCTATCTCCATGTCCTGTTAGCAGTGGCGCCGCTCTGAAGCCATTCAGTGACATGTGATATTTATAGATCTGTGCTAACAAATATTTAATGAACATTAGCAAGCAGCTCTAACATGGCAGCACTGCACCAATAAAACACTCTCTGCCAGTTAAATGATAACTTGGTTCCATGCGTTCCTGTAATTATAAATTAGTTGCAGTTTTAAAAGACATATTTTACAGCTTTATGCAGTGGAACAAATATATGGGCTTGGATTTTGTTTGGTTTGCATACTTGATATAAACTTCAAAATTCCTCTACATAATAAACACATAATTTATGGGTCTGTGAAGTCATCACCTCATCTATTTTTATGCTTTTCCATATTCTGATTTAAGAAGTTTGTTGAATGGCAGGTTCGGTGTCAATC
>NC_045735.1:7315916-7318596 GCF_008692095.1 Etheostoma spectabile | reverse complement strand
CCACATGGTGGCGATGATGTACCAGACAAGACGTTGACCAAACGTACATTATGCGTCTTACGTCACTGCCTAAATCTTACTTGGCTCCTCCCGCAGCGTCAGCAGTACACGCGCTGTTGTTGTGATTGACAGACACAAGAGGAGTCAGGTTGAACTTTCGTTTTGCCGTCACAAATATGTTATAAGTAATTAAACAACGATGTCCGAAATACTGATGAAAGAAATGGAGAGTATCTCGATCAGTCCAATGAAGGCAGAGGAGTGTCCAGACGGTGTCCGGAGCTTCCTGTTGGTGGATGAACAAGAAAACCTGCAGGTGAAGTTAGCTAACGTCAACTGTGTTAGCGGATGCTAACATTTAGCTCCTACGCTAATAAGAAGAGGACAGCAACACGCATTCTAATGAAGGCCATCAACTATCGGTTGTCCCTACTGCTAACAGTTACTAGTGCTGATGCATGAGCTCAATTAGCAGTAGCTTACAAAACACCGAGCTAAAGTCAAGTTATTATTTTGAACTCAACAAAATGAGCTTGATGACATATGTCCACGATTTGTTAATATAATAACAATATTGCTTTTACCCGTGGCGTCCGTCGTGTTTAACCAGCACATAATTTTTGCCAACAAGGGCTCAAAGAAATTGAAGGCATAACTACCGCTAACGGTGGTAGAGCAGCCAATGGGGTTCTCATTAGGAAAGTCCCTGGTGAGTCATAGCACTGCTGACCCGCAGGGAGGCACCATCTTATGTAGGCTATTGTTGTTTACGATACAGCAGTACAAGTAAGTGCAGGCGATAATGATGATTTTAAGACTTAAACAAATAGTCGGGGATGTGTGCAGAAACAATTTTGTCCGTTTGTTATAAGAAAGCTGAAGGGCCAGCAGAATATTGTTAATACAGCTTTCATTTCATTTGATTTTCTGGACTGAATGTAATAGTCTCACAAATAGTAGAACATAGATAACTCAGTTGTTGATTTTGTTGTGTGTTAAGGCTCCTTGTCACCCAAGACTGAATTGTTCACCCAAATTGAATACGCTTTTGCCTCGATTCAATGAAGTCAACCAGGGGAGCCAAAAATAACATGTTAAGAAAGCCCAACAACCATCATTACATACGTCCATAAATGGCTCTCCGCCTTGTGTTCTCCTTCCTCCCACTTCAGGTACGAGATGAGTCTGAGTTTGTGGACAGACTTGGCTGTGGGGACGTGGCAGGAGTCAAGGTCCTCTCCATCTTTGGCAACACCGGGGATGGAAAGTCACACACCCTTAACCACATCCTATTCGGTGGAGAGAGCGTATTCTACACGTCCAAGTCCCCCAACTCCTGTACGGTGGGAGTATGGGCCGCCTATGACCCTAGCCTCAGCTTGGTCTCCTTGGATACTGAGGGCCTGTTGGGGGCCGCAGCTAATCAAAACCAGAGAATGCGACTGCTGTTAAAGGTAATTTTAGTGGCCGCTGGTTGGTTTTGTTGGAATTAGCTGATAGCTGGATGTATTTACACAAAATAGTAAATTTCGTGTATTAGCACATTTCGTGTATTTACATCATGCAATGTACAGTTCACCGCAATGCAGTTGCCTATTATCAGAGTGAGAAAAGGTGTGCTGATACATTTTGGCAATGGCTAGTGGGCATGTAATAAGGCCCTGTTTATACGTACATAGTTATTTCTAAAACTTGCGGCCGGAGTGGAGATTTTGGAAATCTATGTTTGCATGTAAACTGAGACAAACGGAGCTTTAGGCAGCTGAGGAAGCGAGGAAGAGACAGGAAATGATTTGTTGCTGTAGTTGCTATTTTCGGGATTGTGATTGGCTAATGTGGGCTTGCGCTTCTCGTTACACTACCACCTACAGGTTTGGCGTGCTCTTGACAGCATATATACGCGGGTACGTGTAACCCAACACTTTTCGTAAAACTGACAGTGTACAGTGTTATTTTTGAAAACGGAGAGAATGTCCGTTTATGAAGATAGCCGGCCACGTGTTAACGTAGTCCAAGAGTAGATGATAGGCACCATGCGTTTCTTGATAGATTCTAAATTGTTTTATAGCAATTTTGGCAGTGTCAGCGCACATGTGAGATAGTGGTGCTTGTTTTTGGGACAGCTGGATTTATGTCCTGTATGCAGCTGTATGCCCCTCTGAATTTAGTTAAAAGAGTTAGATGTGATGTGTGTTTTTTGTCTTACCGTACATATATTATAGGATATATTGTTTTAATTATTTTCCTCACACAATATTTCTGATTACCTTAGAGTAATCCATACATAAATACATAAGACATTTTAAAACAGCAAAGAATACTATACAACAATAACAACAGAAAAAGGCAGAGCAAAAGGCATTCAAGTTGAATAGGCAGTTTGAAAACAGATGTGTTTTGAATTGTGATTTGAAATGGAGGAATTAATCGATGTTTCTAAGTTGGGGTGGTAATGAGTTCCAGAGATGGGGAGCAGAGCTGCTGAATGCTCTGCTCCCCATGGTGGTGAGACGGGCAGAGGGGACAGAGAGGTGTATGGGGGAAGAGGATCTGAGGGAGCAGGAGGGAGTGGGACGCTGGAGGAGATCAGACAAATATGTTTGTGGATGGCCTTGAATGCAAACACGAGGACTTTAAATCGGATACGGAACTGGACTGGGAGCCAGTGGAGCTGTTGGAG
>NC_045735.1:7315323-7315906 GCF_008692095.1 Etheostoma spectabile | reverse complement strand
TGATGTGGTGGATGGAGGGGTTCGAGTTATGATGCGGGCAGCTAAATTCTGGACCAATTGAAGTTTATGGAAGGATTTGTGAGTGAGACCGAAGAGGAGAGAGTTTCAGTAATCCAGACAGAAAGTGACGAGACTGTAGACAAGGATGGCGGCAGTGTGTGTGTGTGTGGGGGGGCAGACCGGGTAATGTTATTGACATGGGGGTGAAAAGGATAGTGTGTTGTCAAGGATGACACCTGGACTCTCAACCTTAAGGGTGAGACGGAACTGTTATCAATAGTGAGATAAAAACTGTCTGTCAGTTTTGGAAAGAGTGGATTTAATGCCAATGAGGAGAACCTCTGTTTAATTACTGTTTACTTTGAGGTGAGCCAGGTTTTTATTTCAGAAATGCAATCTGTAAGGGAGGAGGACTCAGGTCGAGGATGATGAGGATGATGAGGAGTCCAGAATTAGCTGCCATTAGGTGAGTTTCACGAGTGCTGTTTCAGTGCTATAGAAAGGGCGGAACCGGACTGGAACTATTCATTCAGGTTATTGTGGGATAGGTGAGAATGGAGTTGAGAGGCAACTGTTTTTTCAA
>NC_045735.1:7312583-7315313 GCF_008692095.1 Etheostoma spectabile | reverse complement strand
GATGAAGGGTAGATTGGATATAGGTTTAAGTTGGGTATTCGTAAGTTGTTGAAGTTCGATGGGTCGGCACCAGTTTTTTTCCAAAATTGGAGTGCTGGCAGAAGTTTAGAAGGATGTAGGGACAGTTCCAGTGATGAGAGAGGAGTGGGTGATAGCAGAGATGAGGGGGACCAGGGAGGGAAGGCAGGCTTTAACAAGTTGTGTGGGAAGGGGATCAAGTTGACAAGCAGATGGCTCGGATTTCTGGGTGAGTTCTGTGATTTCTGAGATAGCGAGGAGCTAGAAGGAGGAGAATGAGTGTGTGGATGGGTGATTTTTTTCCTTTGAAAAAGGACAAAAACGAGTTGCAGAAAGAGGTTGTATACAAGTGAGGGGGGAGGAAAGTACTGGGGTTGGGTGATATTGTTAAGTAGGGAAAACAGTGATTTGGAGTTTCCTTTGTTGGCAGTGATTATACTGGAGTAGTAGTGGGTTTTGGTGCTAGCAATGGAGTCCTTGTAACGTAGGATGTGGTTGTTGTGCATTTCTTTGTGAATGGTGAGACCAGTTTTCCAATGGAGATGTTCAAGTTGCCGACCTTTGGCTTTCATGAGATGAAGATCAGGGGTGAACCAAGGGGTGGAGACGGAAAAAGAAACAGATTTGTTTTTTAACAAAATGAAATAAGGCGTGGTATTTTTGAGATGGAGACACTGAGTTCACTTGTAAATGAGAGGAGAAAATGGTCAGGTATGGGGATTTCCTCCGCTTTAAGGTCAGAAGGGGTGACACCAAAGCAGCAAATTAAGTCCAGAATATGTCTTTTGGAGTGTGTGGAAAAAGTGGTATGTTGCTGAAATTCAAAACTCTCTAAGCAGGAGGTGAAGTCTTCATCAGCTAATCCTTGTACATCTATATTCCATTTCGCCATGTGTCCTGTTTTCTTTGTAGAAGTCATAGATTCTACATCTGTCTTAGCTCTATATCTACTCCTTCTTTTCCAGGTATTGGCAGTGTCTGATATAGTAGTCTATCGTACACGGGCAGAGCGCCTACACAACGACATGTTCCAGTTTCTGAGCAATGCCTCGGGGGCCTACCTGAAGCACTTCACCCCGGAGCTCAGGGCCCTCTCTAGTCGCTGTGGTCTGGACGTGCCCCTCTCTTCTCTTGGGCCTGCCATCATCGTCTTTCAGGAGACCACCCACACCCAGTTGCTTGGTCATGGTAGGGGAGGGAAATATACTAAATTTCATGCACATACTGTATGTCATCCCAAAAACACACCTCAGATTTTCAAACACGTTTCTTTGCCTTTTTACAGTACATAGTGTGATGGGTTTTGTCTCTTGTTCTGTGCTTCCTTTCTGTCCAACTAAAGTATTGTTTGCTTTTCCTTCCCTTGTAGATTCAAAGGTGGCCGGCCATGCCGACATGCTTCTCCAGAAGCGGTTTCACGATCTGAGCTTGGGGACAGAGGCCTTCAGCTCGGTGCAGTATGTTGGCACCCAGACCATCACGCCTCCCACTGATTACAACAGGCTGCTGGAGGCTGTGAGGCAACAAGTAAAGAACACTCACACACGCTCCCCCCGTCAACCTGGGATAGTGTTTCACGCTCTGGAGGTAACTGGTTGACCATTACATTCTTTATTAAATAGACACCAAGTAGAAGTTTAGAGAAATTTAACAGAGAGATGAAGACAGTTTTATTTTGTGGTCTCGACTCGTATCTTGTTTTGTTTCAACTTTTCCTCTCCCGTCAATTTTGCCTTCCTTTTTTTACGTTTCCTTAGGCCTTAAGTGAGCGTTTCTGTGGGGAACTGTTAGACGACAAGATGACCCCTTACTCCTTCTTCCCAGACGAGTACTTCACCTGCTCCGCTGTTTGCCTCAGCTGCAAGTAAGTCATCCCCAACATGTTTGAGCAGGTACTCAGTCTCTTTTCTCCATTCTAGAGATTGAATAGGGCATGACGTTTTACCTAAACCAAAATCTGGGTAGATTTAGACTGAAACAAAATCATCAAGTCATTTAGTCACTCTTCTACCTGTGCAAAATTGAACTTTTCATCAGTTCTCTGTCATTGTTAACTGCTTAATTATTTTGCTCCCAAATCCCATTTTTCTACTTTATAAATAATTAAAAAAATGTAATACTTTTTAGATTATGTTAAGCGTTATTCTAGATATTCAAGAATGTCAGGGATGGCTATATTACAGTTGTCTTGGCTGCTATGTTCTCCTATGGTGGATGCTTCATAAGAAACCCGTTACTGCATTCCACCTCACTGCAGTCTCCTGTGTATTACTTTTATGTCTCAAAGAATAGTATCATTCATTTAGCCTTCAAGACATGGAGACAGGTCGCACGGCCATTGGGGCTAAAAGCATTTTCCACTTCAGTGTTGGTGACATCTAACCTTGCTCCCACCCTCTGTTATGGATAAAGTCTTCCCCGCATGGTCAAACCTCTGCATTAGCAGGTTCAGACATCTGTACATGGATCCTTTGCATCCTTTTAGCAGATACATTGTACTGTGGGGACGTGGTAGATGTGCTTTTAACCAGTTAATTAAACATTGTTGTGCAAAACCATACAGACCCAAATTATTATTCAATTCAGAGTATTTTTACAAACACAGAATTGCAATTTCTTCTCTTAAAATCTAATGTTGGTGTTGTGAAGGTTAACTGTCTCCCCAGTGGGACACATCAAACTTGATGTTTTTTTTTTTTTTTTCTATAGTTT
>NC_045735.1:7309470-7312573 GCF_008692095.1 Etheostoma spectabile | reverse complement strand
AATTTGGAGTCCCCTACTCTATTTGTTTCTTTCTAAGTGGGTGACGTCATACGTCATGACATCCTGCTCACATCACTGACTCTGACATCTGTCATATTGGTCTGAAATGTTTGGTTGTCTGTCTCATCTCCAGCATTCGCTGTAAAAATGGAATGAACCATCTGAGAGACAGGGTCCCCCACATGGCAGATGGACTGTGCCAGTATGTACACCAGTACAACAACAAGGTCCTTATCTGTAAGGTAAGAGCAACTCCTGACACCAGCCTTGCTAGCTGGTTCAATTGACCTAGGACCCAAAAAGGTGATGTTTTATCTCACATTACACAATTTTAAGTATTTGCCATATTATTTTCTGTGTACATGTCTGTAGAGGTGCTATGAAGGAGGCAGAGAGGTGATTGTCTTGCCCAAGACAACAGCTTCCACTGACAACCCTTGGTTTGGACTGGCCAAGTATGCCTGGTCAGGGTAGGTATATAAAAGCACGCACGTACACACACACACACCTACCTTTTCATTGCTTGTCATCCAATCATTTAATGTTGTCTCCGCACCTTCCCATCAGCTATGTGTTGGAGTGTGCTAGCTGTGGTGTAATCTACCGCAGCAGACAGTACTGGATGGGAAACCAGGACCCTGAGAGCGGCGTGGTGCGATCTGAGGTTAAGCATGTCTGGGAGGGGGTGAGTACTATTCCTCCAGTTTATGGATTCAGTACAAAACGGAATACTGACATTATTGTTTAGCATCTGATGGATGAGATTATGCATAGCTATCTTTAGTTATATGCTGAACATTTCATTCTAACAAATTCATGTGCAACATACACCACTTAGCCATTGATACAACTTTAGAATTAATACATCTTGCATGAGGTTTGGTGAGCAGCTTCACCTAAGAGACTGATATCCTGCAAGAGATACATTTGTACTATTTATCACTACTTTAGTAGTGATTAATTGATTGGTATCTTAGTGATCCACCAATCCACCTTTTCCAATCAATGTAATTTTTTTCATCTGTCTCTCATCCCTCTCTTTCTGCTTGTCGCCTACATAACCCTCTGCCCCCCTGCTTCCACTGTCTGTGTTTTTTTCAATCCCCTTTCTTCTTTTCAGTC
This sequence comes from Etheostoma spectabile, assembly GCF_008692095.1. Classification (NCBI taxonomy): domain Eukaryota; kingdom Metazoa; phylum Chordata; class Actinopteri; order Perciformes; family Percidae; genus Etheostoma; species Etheostoma spectabile. Next base: position 7,311,451 of record NC_045735.1, on the reverse strand, counting down.
GGACACATTTCTGACCAACCATCAGAACGCTGCCCAGAGGGTGCTTGATGGGATGAACTTTGTGATCCAGTCAGTGTCCGAGTACAGCACCGGGCCCACCAAAGCAGTCACTGCCTGGCTTACTGACCAGGTGGCACCGCAATACTGGAGACCCAACACAGAGATCACTGTGAGTATGAAGAGGTTAAGCTGAGACAAACATTGCAGAACAATTTAGATTACAAGAATAAAAGTTATAATACACAAGGCCACATGTGAAAATATATTTCCTTTTTAAAATTATAACAGCTTAACACACAGAAGTTTAACATGACTCAATGCTTGCCATAATAATGGTATCAATGTCCTTCCGTCCCTGAATCCCACTTTCCCCTGTGCACCTCAGGCCTGTCATGGCTGTCGGAAGGTGTTCGAAGAGGCAGAGAGGAAGCACCACTGCCGATCATGTGGCGAGGGTTTCTGCCACCCCTGCTCCAGCCACAGGATGCCGGTGCCAGAGAGAGGCTGGGGCAGTGGCCCTGTCAGGGTGTGTAAGGCCTGCTACCAACAGGGAGGGCCAGCTGACAGCCAGGGTAAGGCACTTCCATAGAGTTAGTGTACTTCCACAGGCAGTTTATGTTAAATTACATAAAAGTCATTTTAATAAAGGAAGTAGTATTGATAGATCTTTTTAAATTACGTGGATTAACACATAGCAGGGTCAATGATCATGAATAAGTATTTACTTTACTGCTAGCATTTAGTTTATCTTTCCTATATCCTTACATTTTAAAATGGATACATACAATCAAATCTATGAATATTTAAGGGATGCAGAATCCAGGCAGTGGGAAAAGAAAGAAAAACAGATTCATTTTATTTAATACTGATTGTATCTTTGATAGATGCTCATGTAAAAAATATTGTTATTGCTGCTTTTGTGTACTGCACATTTGTGTCTTTATCTCTCTCACACATATACACACCTCTGTTCTTTAGTGTGTAAGGTGGAGCCTCGTGGTCTGATAGCTCGCAGGGTGACGGAGGTGGCCCAGTCTACAATGGACATGGTCACCACAGCAGTGGACTACCCTCTCTGTGAGTGCACTGCAGCTGGCTGCTTATAATGTCTGGCTCAAATGGCTTTTGACTAATCTAAAGTTGGTTGAACATGATTCTAATAACCAATGTCACTGTACGGAAATGGCCCTATCGTATCCCTGATGCAATCACTGGCTTAAATAGTCTTAATCACAAAAACAAAAAAACTAAAGTTGAATGGGTTTTCTGTTAGATAAATGTCAGTGGAAGTAAATTATGAGGGGAGAAAAGATATCGCAATAAACTCCAACTGTATGCTGATAACAGTTGATTTTAAATTCTGGTGAATGTACTGAACCACTGGGCCACTTTGACTTGATGGCTCACCTTTACAGAATGTATGGCATAAATAAACACCTAATGGTCTAGAAGATATCAATTCATTATGATTTACAGAATTTAATAACAGTTTGGAGATTCACACCATTATATATATATATACAAAGGTGGGTAGAGTAGCCAAAAATTGTACTCAAGTAAAAGTACTGTTACTTCAGAATAATATGACTCAAGTAAAAGTAGTTCATCCAAATAATTACTTGAATAAGAGTAAAAAAGTGCTTGATGAAAAAACTACTCAAGTAGTGAGTAACTGTGAGTAACGTCGATTATTTCGTAACACAAGCATCAATAAGACCGACAAAAATACAAAATAATCATATTTAGGCAAATTATAGTCATCACATCAATAAAATAAATTAAAATGTATTATTAATTACAAAATAGCTACTTGAGAGACTGTCACTCAAATTAGGATGGATACTGCATGTGGTAAAACATAATGTATGTAACCTAAAAGACAAACATCCACCTATCCACAGCAGAAACTAAAACCACCACTACGTCTCCTCAGGTTAGATGTTGAGTTTTTGAATGCTCACATGTCCGTTTGTTTTGGTTG
>NC_045735.1:7303684-7309460 GCF_008692095.1 Etheostoma spectabile | reverse complement strand
CATCGCATAATGTAGCTGCTGTTTCCACTTTTCCTGGTCTGCGTTGCCTTGGCGACTTTTGATTCTGACGTCTTTGCTTTGCTACGACTGTAAAGCTACCTGCCCGCGTCTGCATAGACATATAAAGAGATACTCTATATGCTATGCGCTGCTGTGAAGCGAGTATGATCACGTGACTGCACAACGACGTGTGATTGGTTAAGCACAGGTCACGTGGTAGAGCCTTAGCGGAAGAATCTCTCTCCTGTCAAAATAAAACATTAAAATGAGACGTACGTGGGGTAAAAAATGAAGCGTAGTAACGAGTAACGAGACTCATTGTAACCTAATGTATCGGAGTAAGAGTACAGTTTCTTTTCACTAACTAAAAAAGTAAAAGTGTAAACGTTATGATTTAAAACTACTCCTAGAAGTACAATTTTTTTCAAAAACTTACTCAAGTAAATGTAAAGGAGTAAATGTAACTCGTTACGGCCCACCTCTGTGTGTGTGTGTGTGTGTGTGTGTGTGTGTATATATATATATATATATATATATTATATTATATATAAAAAATTAAATGTACTGTTCCAGGTTTTGTGAAAGGTGTGGCTCGGCCAGACTACTGGGTGCCAGACCAGGACATCATCCAGTGCAACCAGTGCTCCAAAACCTTCACTCCAGCAATGTCCAAGCATCACTGCAGGGCCTGTGGGCAGGGTGTGTGTGGCCCCTGCTCCTCACACATCAAGCCTGTTCCCTCCCGAGGCTGGGACCACCCAGTCAGAGTGTGTGACAACTGCCACGCCCGCACGGATAGTCTGTGAGCTTTTGGAACTGGGAGAACTTGTTTTTAGATAATCCACAAAAACACTGAATACTGGCACTGCTGCTCCAAGAGAACAGGGAGGATTTATTATGCAGCATTTAATAGACGGACTGTTCTGAAGCTTAAAGTGGTCCCCACCTGGGTACCAGGCCTGGTGTTTTATCAGTGCTGAGTGCTGACCTAGGATCAGCTTTCCATCTCATCTGCCTTCCTTCCCAACTGATTCTACAGCGGTTGTGGGGTCAAATCCAACATAGATCACCTTCACTACAGCCTTACTGGACCCGTCAAACTGTCCAACTGGACAAATGGAAAGCTGCATATGTGGTTTTAACTGACCGGGTATTTAGAAAGTGAAGACATACTAAACTTTTTCACAATTCACATTATAACAGCTGAGCTTGAACTCTTTAATGCAATCAAGTACAGTCTTCCTTGTTCATTAATCTATGTGTTTGCGCAGCCCTGCACCACACAACAATGTCTTAATTTGACCAATTTGTTGGCTTAAAGTGACAGAACAAGTGAAAAGCGATGCACTGGGAATAGTGGGAGATTTCAAAGTTTTTTTTTTTAAATCGGTCTGTTTCAAAGATGGAGGCGTCTTAACAACTCACGTTGTCTCTGCAAAGCCCTCAGAAAGTGGAGAATGTGTGAGGTTATCTTTGTTTTTATCCTTCTCACATCTCCCTCTAAACTATCTCTCTCTTTCTGGGGTATATAAATGATGGAAAACACAAAGCATTTTCACACTTTTGGGGAAAAAAGTAACTTTGTGTGTGCTTGTATTATTCTGGACAGAAAGAGATAAAAGATGTAGAAACATGAGCTACATCAGTGTGTGCCTTCATGGGAACCTTGATTCCCATTTCAGTGGCCCCTAAGGTTTGTTTTAGGGGATTACTCCACATGTGCAAGAGTAAAGAGATTATTTGTGCCTAATTACAGAGCAGTGTAATCTACAGCCTTGCTCATCTAACTCTCATATTTGTATCTAGGTTATGGTGAATTAAATTGCACAACACATTATATACATTCCAACACATGAAAATACCTGTGTACTGATGTAGCTTTACCTTTCAGAGGTTATAATAAAAAAGTAGGCACTCTCTTGAGCCACTGATACTTCTTCAAAAACGTTCTTAATGTAATAAATGCACCTGCACTAGACAGGACAATTTAGTTTTGATATTTGAAAGGAGATCAAATCCATTGCAATGTTGATGGAAAAAATCACATTGCCAAAGGGAGTTTCTCTGCTTAAAATATTGGATAGATGGATGCAATGTATATGTCTAGAAATAACCAATTTCTAATGATGTTTTTCATTGGAATCTGTAGGACTGGGTGTCTCTTCAAATGTTTTCTGTCACTTATTTCCTCTCACTCTCTAATCTCTACCTTATAAGCATACTTTATTTGCAAGAATGGGTATTACACATTATTGCAAAAAGTAACTAGATGGCAACAGAAAGACAATGTGTCAATCAAGTAAATATTGGACACAGACTTGCTCTTCACATCTTAATAGATTTATTTTAGCCCATATCAGGAAAGATACTTCTCTGACATATTTATATTTAGGGTTTGTCTTGTATGTGTCCCAATCAACAATTCCTCTGTTTTGCTTTTATTTAAAGTGATTAATGTCAGGGAGTTATTTTGCTAATTCTATGCAGAATTTGATGATACTGTACTGTAATAAGCTTTTGTTTAATTCTATTTTCCCACTACTCATAAACTAGCAGTGTCCATTTTCAGTAGCAGTAAATATGTTCATTTCATTGTCATAATAAAATTAGGAGCTTGAAAGGTCTTATCCAAATTCTGCTTTGAGGAATATACATGTTTTATATACCTTTTACTGGCAGAAAGGCCCTATGTGCCTTTTCAGTCAGGCTCCACATGTGTGTTATATTCAAGCCAATGTGTGTGTGTGTGTGTGTGTGTGTCAATGATATTTACTTTTCTTAGAACTTTCATTTTTTTTAAATAGTCACTTCCATTTAGTCTTCATTTCCAGTCCATTGAGTAATTCTCAACTGGTGTTAGATGTAATATCCTGGTTCCTTTTAGTGAGCCTAAGTGAATTCCTGTATCAGACGCCATCCTGGCCTCATACGTGTCTGTTGTTTACTCTACCTTTTGTTGTTTTTCTCTGTATGTTAGCCTCCAGCTAATTTACACAGATAATCAACAGTGAAGCTGCTATTTACATAATAGCAGGTGGCAGGTACATAGAGATGTGTTTCCAATATAATGTCTTTCTCTCTGTCTCTCCTACGTCCAGTTCAAGGTTATCTGATGTTCATGGTCTCTGATGTCCAGTGCTCTAATGGATCGCTGACTAATATCCATGAAGCAGTGCTCATTTCCTTTACAAACCAATTATTCAAGGCTTAATTGACTTTAGCCTCACATTCACAGACTATACACACAGTGTCAGATAGAGAAGGACCAGGAGTATCTGTATACAGACTGTAGTGGCTTTTTTGTATGATATAGCACACATCAAAATAAATGCATTTTTAAATGGATGACAATATAAGAGGTAATGAGGTATATTTAAAAAGGAAAAAAAAGATACTTCTGAAAATATAAGTTCATTTTATTAGTTGTTGGATTTGAGGTGATGATCATCTGTAGATCAGGCTTTTAATTATTTTTAACTACCATAGCACAGTGCTCATTCTTCACTGCAGAACAGCCACATGTTAAAGGTACCATGCTGTAAAAGATTGTTCTGGTGTTGGTGTGGACAGGCATATGTTTTGACTGAGTGACTCGGGTGCTGCTACAATAAATTACATTGCTCCATGTGTCTGCACTGTTATTATTGTGTGTGGTCCCCCAAAACCGCTGTGGGAAAAATTCCATCAAGAAGCGTTGGCTAGAATGAGACACATTCAGGCAGCGATGAGAAAACCACCAGATTTCTCTACAGACCTCTGTACAAAAACCTGTCCACTGGAAGAAGTAGAAACAAGTACATGAAGTGACTGTTATGTGCTCACTATCTGTCACAATCACGACCAAGGTTTTGTCAAGTTGTTTGGTTGTGAAAATTCTCTTTTATCTTGAGTAGAGATATTCTGCAGTAATTTACAGTTTTCAGAAGAAAATAAACTTTTTATTATTTGTCACAGACAAATAATAAATAATTAGTCGCTGCATTTAACCCATCCTAAGCATTAGGAGCAGTGGACAGCCACATACAGTGTCCGGGGAGCAACTTGGGATTTAGTGTCTTGCTCAAGGACAGTTTGACATGTATACAGAGGAGCCTGGAATCAACAAAACAAACTTGTGATTGAGGACTGACCCGCTCTACCTCTGAACCACAGCCATCAATACCATCATGACCATAGAAAATATTGGTAATATGCATAGTTTTTGTGTACATATATATACATATATGTATATATATATATATATGTATATATATGTGTATATATATAAAACTAGCAAAAATCTAAAGTAAAAAGCAGACAAGATAGAATTCCCAAAATGAAGGATATAATTTAAAAAAACTACAGTGCTGGCTTATGCAAGGCTTAAACAGATAATTAAAAGGACTAGTCCAATTCACCAGATTCAGAGCAGCTGATTGGTGTAATATTGCAATGCAAGTTAATGAACTTGCACGCTTATTTAGATTTTTTTCTTTTTTTGTCCCTGTACTGGTACATTGCAGAAATAGATGCCGGTGGTTATATGCAGATGAAGTTCATGGGCCTGTCACGGAAGACATTTTGACATCTAACAGTAGGAATATGGATGGAAGAATTCCATTTGGCTGTCTCAGTTTCCCGGTCCTGGTAATAGTAGTACTGGCATCTGTACATTATCATTATTATTGAATTTTAGACATGGTTATTAAACAATAATTTAAGTCACTTTTAGTAGTCTAATATATTGAGCTTACTGAATTGTACTGAGAAAGTGTTCATCAGTGTGGAACAGTGTTTGTCACACAATGTTATGCCTTGAGTCATCTTGTATATTAGAGCAATTTTGCTTTCTGTAAAGGTTACTGGTACAACTCAACAGTATTGGCTTGATGAACCCGGTGGGATCTAGTAGTACTAGCACTGAATAGGTTGTTGGGTCCATGTCACAACACCGTGTTTCTACACAGGGGGGCACTAGATGAGCAGAAATATTATATTGTAGCTGCATCATAGTAAATTATCCATGAGACCACCTACTGTTAACTGCCCTGGTTGAGTCCCGGGGGATTTTTACTATAAAGCTGTCCTATTTGGAAGTCAGAAATTTGCATCCTCTCTGCCATTGAGTTATTCATGTTTCAAGAAGCTTAAACGTCTCTTCATAAGCAGAGCTGATATGATAAAAATGGTGCAGAGAAATGTATTAAACTACAGTTGTAATCCACAGTGGCTTACATATGAGTCACATGTAAAGCCAGCAGACATACAAGTATTGTTTGCAGTGATGATGTCACAAGTCACAATCCATTATCACTATCAAACACTTAGACAAAGAGTATTGAAGTACCAGAGGAGCTGTATATGATTGCATAATCATAAACTGTAATACAGTTTAATCTGATTGCTAACTGTAGCATTAAAATAGAGCTGTAGTTTAAAAGAAAGAAAAATATTAGAGTATTTACTCATATTATTGACAATCTGGCATCTGTGTTGTTAAGTGGTTCATCTTGTGACTGAGCACTCAAATGACTTAATTTTAAGATTTGTCATCTCCATCTCTTTTAGGCTTATTATGTACAACACAGCATACAGGAACACCCCCTCTGTTTCTGTGGCATAGTAAATATAAGATTTACATCACTGCTTGGATGATTTGAGCAAAGCAAACAACGGGTGAGTGAGAGCAGGCTGGCTCTGGTCCCCTCTGGCATCCAACGCTGATGAGTGACAGCTACTGGCAGGGGGTATAAGAAGCTGACACTGTGGTGAGTGTGTGTGTGTGTCTGTGTGTGTG
>NC_045735.1:7294826-7303674 GCF_008692095.1 Etheostoma spectabile | reverse complement strand
TGTGTGTGTGTGTCTGTGTGTGAGTGTGAGTGGACCACAGTTCTGGGCAAAGATGGAAGCCTAACCCTTGACTACATTCTTTCCCTATCGCTAACCATCGTTAATCTAAAACATAGACAATTCTATCTTTAAGTCTACATAACAATCTTTTTGTGTTATACCTGAAAATCTTAATATCTGCCAGGGCCATCGCAGCGTTTCTGCTTTTGCAATAGGCCCAAGAGACAGCTATGGTGGCATTATGGGGCGGCTGTGGCTCAGTGGTAGAGCGGTTGCCTGCCAATTGGAAGGTTGATGGTTCAATCCCCGCCCCTGCAGTCATTGTCGAAGTGTCCTTGGGCAAGACACTGAACCCCGAGCTGCGCATCGGAGTGTGAATGTGTGTGAATGTTTATCTGATGAGCAGGTGGCACCTTGTACGGCAGCCCCGGCCACAGTGTATGAATGTGTGTGAATGGTGAATGTTTCCTGTAGATGTAAAAGCGCTTTGAGCAGTTGTTAAGACTGGAAAAGCGCTATATAAATACAGCACATTTACATTTACATTATAAATACCAGCAACAGGCACAGTTGTTAGGATTCGTGTGTGTGTGTGTGTGTGTATACTGCAGTTTTGGGCAAAGAAACGGTAAATGTAGAACTGATTGTGTGCATGTGTGTGCTTTGCTCTGGCAGAGGTTGTCTCAAACCCCGAGGGCCAAAGTCAGCATTTCTTGACATGTGCATATTTCCACACACACACACAAACACACACACACAATGCATGCAACCCCTTCATGGAAGCATGTCATTGCCTATTTGCTCAGTACACAAGCATTAAAATTAATCATTGCTTCACATCTTTCCAGCGTTATCCTTAAGATTTACGTCACTGTCCCTGTCATTGTGTTGGAACCAGCTGTATACTAAACAATAGGTAAGCTGCTGCATTTCTCAATAGCAAACACTTGCAATTCATCAATGTAATTACTTCCTCCTATCTTCAAGACCTGCAAGGTCACACTGTCAACCCTACATTCATTCATGCATGTGTGTATGTGTGTGTGTGTGTGTGTGTGAGAGAGTGAGAGAGTGAGAGAGTGAGAGAGTGAGAGAGAGAGAGAGAGAGAGAGAGAGAGAGAGAGAGAGAGAGAGAAATAGTGCTGGAGTACCATAATTCTTGAAAGAATTTGTCTCTTAAAATAAAGGAAATATCAGCAGATTTCACGGTAGTGTATACAATGCAGTTTGTACCTTGTGTGGTGAAGTAGTGAAGAATTAATCAATGTGTGTGTGTGTATGTGTGTGTGTTTGAATTATCCAGAGCTGATCTGACTATCTAGGCATGGCCCATTACACAAACACCATTACAGAGTCTAGGCGTATAGTGCTATCAAATGTTGCCATCACGCAGACAGACAAACACACACACACACACACACACACACACACTCTTGAACCATATGGACACACGCATACTGTATCACATTCTGGAACATCCTTCCTTTCCATCTCTATTTAATTACCTACATATGTACACAATAAGAGTTAAAAGTGGCAACAGCCTTCATTTTGCAGACATTCACTAAAAGCAGTTGAGAGAGAGAGAAAGAGAGAGAGAGAGAGAGAGAGAGAGAGAGGAAGAGCACTAATTGGAAGTGAAACAACATAGCCCACAGTGACGTTTTCCATCCCACACTGAAAGATCTCTGCCTCTCTTCAAGTATTAGCTGCAATAAGTCACATCATACAAAAATTCAACACCCTCAAGTATGATTAGCTTGAAGTACTTTGTTCTGGGTGATAATAACACACACACACTTCAAAAGTAAGTGACTGGCTGCTGTGTACATATGCGGAAATTAGGCCTTTAAAACAGAAATAAAGAACATGGGACATCCTCCAAAACACATACACGCGTTCTTCCTACCTGCCTTGAGAATCCATTAGGACGATATTGCATTTTCAGCTACTCTCATTTATTTTTTTACATACAGTGTAGTAAGCAGTAGTTGCTTACTACGGCACTTTCAAGCTGTCTCAAATTATTATTTCACTGTGTAGCCATGGCAACCAAGCATTTCTATCTCCTATGGAGGCTGCTGCAACAAACTCCTTCTTTGAGGAATGTTTGTCCTTCAAGCAGCATATGGTGTCAGACAAAATTGTGGGTAAAGTTGGGTTTCTATTATAGAAACAAAGGCTGTTTGTCTTTTAGTACGGTAAAAACACTTATAAAGGCAACATTTCTGTCAATGCTGGATTATGGTGATATTTTACACATGCATGCAAATCAATCTTCTCTGAAAATGCTGGACTCAGTATACCATGCAGCACCAATATTCGTAACTAATTCTAGTTTTCGTACTCGTCATTGTAGCTTGTGTGAGAGTGTTGGTTGGCCTTCTTTGCACAATCGTAGGTTGGAGCATTGGTATATTTTTCTTTTTAAGGCCATACTGTGTAAACTTCCTCCTTACTTATGTTCTCTCCTGACTCCTAATGTCACTACAAGGAAACGTAATCTTCAATCATATTGGCAAATCACATATTCCCCAAAGGCAAACTGTCTTTGGTGAAAGTGCCTTTGAAGTTTTTGCACCCTCATCCTGGTATAAATTGCAGAATCATCCTAAATTAGCTACCTACCAATAATGACACAGTTTAGGATGATGGATTATTTGAGTACTGCACACGTGCCGTTAGTGAGCACTGCTGGTAATTATGTTAAGATGATGTTAAATTGCTGTCTTTTTCTGTTTTTTTTACTGTATATTTTAAATATGAAGCCACTATACTGCTGCCTTGGCCACGACTCCCTTGAAAAAGAGATTCTAAATCTTAGTGGGATTATCTCCTGGTAAAATAAAGATTATTAAAAATAAATAAATAAAAAACTTAACTTTAAATAAAAAACTTAACTTTACTGTACAGTACGATGCACAGTGCGCAAGTTAGTGGACGCATTATGATTGTACGGTTGATCAGCAAGGCGTTGTGGTTTCATTTAAGGCTTAATGCTAACGCTGTCAGATGCGGTAGATTACACCACAGCTAGCACGCTCCAACACATAGCTGATGGAAAGGTGGGGAGTCAACATGAAATGATTGGATGACAGGCAATGAAAAGGTGTGTGTGTATGTGTGTGTGTGTGTGTGTGTGCGTGTGTGCGTGTGTGCGTGTGTGCGTGTGTTGTGTGTGTGTGTGTGCACATCCACCCTGTTAAGAAGAAGAAAAGAGGCCTTGTCTGCCTCCATTAGTGACCTGAGCTGCAGCAGCAGTAGCACCAATCAGCCCGGCCGACTGGAAGACAGCACTGGTTAGACATCAGTTTACATCCCGGGGGGTGGGGGCTCTGAGAGGAGCGAGACAAGGCACAGACAAAAGGAGAAGAATAACATACTATACCATAACTTAATACAATAAGGCTATGAGGTGTTAACTGTTTGCAGCTGACACCCATGAGCATGGATTTATAGGAATAGTTTGGGGAAACTGTATTTGCTTTCTTGCTGAGAATTAGATGAGAAGACTGCAACCACTTTCATCTATGTCTATTAAATATGAAGTTGGACAGAAGCTTCATTAGCTTAGCATATTTAGCAAAAGCTCAATGCTCACTGATGAACATGTTTATGATATAATGTGTTGATTAGTGTTTTTCAGAGATGCTGTTACATAAGTCCTTTACTCTTGAACAGAGCCAGGCTGGCTGTTTCCACTTTTGTGCTGAGCTAACAGTCTCCTGGCTGTAGCATATTTGACAGACAGATGAGAGTGGTATCGATCTTTACATCTCTAACAACTCTCAGCAAAAAAGCAAGACAATCTCCCAAAAACTACAGAGTGAGGAAGGGTTTTTACCATTCTGTATTCTCATTTACAAATGAGTTCTTAATCATTTGTACTGATGTTTTCATGTCCATCCAAGCAGTAGAAGTGCTTCAACTTTGACATCTTTATGGGAAAAAAGAATGGGATGTTTACTTCTGAACCAGGGGCGGCCAAAATCGCTTCCCCCACTTGCAATTCTATTTCTTTAACCAATTAGATTTTAAACAAAGATGAAAAGTAACAGGAGTCAGATCAATAACAAGAGACAGCAGTTAAAATCCCAGCAGGCCGAAATGAAAAAAAATGAAGGTAAGCATAAAGGATAGAGAGCTCAATTGAAAGAATGAAAAGTTCAAAAGGAAGGATGGGAAAGAAAAAAAGGATAAGCTAAAAAGCCACCATCTACAAAACATAAACAGGAGTAATATTATATTATTTTATTTATCTTTTGTACAATGTAATTACAATACAAATATGCAGGTTTAAATACAAAAATTCTGTAAATAAAGATTAAAAATAAATTCCACTGGTTTGCTTTGTTACCATCACTAAACTATGGTTTTACAATCAAGTTTATGAGGTCATTTAGTTTGCTTTAACGCCGAACACAATTAACCTACATTTAAAATTTGGAGGCCGTGCAAAGAAGAGTCGAGAGCAAAAATATATTTTCAATCAAATAAAAGCATTGATTTCATGAGTGAACCAGTCTGGTCTTGAGGAGAGAGGAGGATAGAGAGAGCAACTTGGACTTGTTTTTGGTGGGAAAGAAATATTGATTCATCCAAAAAAAACAGCAAAGGACAAAAACACTGGGCGGAGCCGAGATGCTACAAATCAGGCCGGTGGCACATCAAGTTATGTTCTCTGAGAAGGCAGCATTTTAGACGGGATCGCTGCCACGGGAAGATACCTAATAAGTTAATTAAACTAAGGGCAGTTAAAGAGCAGGGAATCTAATCAGTGGCAGTCCATATCCATACAATTCAATTCCCAGGGAACATAACAGGAGCATCTCCGGTCAGATTACAGACAGAGACCACCTGTAATGTGCCTGTCAGCTTTATAATAATTGCATTTTCTTCTGCGATTTTAACTGCAAGTAAAAACACAGACAGCTTTGTTGACCTTATTGAACTATTTAGGGAGTTGCACATACTTCAGACTGAGACTGCAGTTATATAATAAGCAACCTCTTTTTAAAATGGAATCAAAACTGTTGTTTCTCACGTTCCAGAAGCTGAGGAACATGATGCTGACGTGGCTCAGCCTTGAGATAAAAAGATGGTAAAAAAAGCAGACAATGCTTAGGTTGTGGGCTACGTAATGAATGTGTCTTTGTTCTCAATATTTTTTATGCACTTTATTTCTCACTCCTATCTCTTTTTTCATATCCTCTTATTTTCCTTTCTTCAGACTTCCTCCATCTCATTCTTGAAATGTATGACTCCATTCTCTCCTTCAGTCTCTCACATACAGATTCTCCGTCCTTCATTCACAATCTACTTTGTGTTCTTCTGCTATATTTTCTCTTCCTGTTAATATCTCAAGCAAATGTCCTTAATAATTCTGCATATGAAATAAGTCTTTAAATTAACTCAGTCCTTTCATTTGCTATGCCTTGGTTTATGTCTGCTCATCTTTGTCTTCTCTTTACCTCTAATCATCAATTCCATAATCTGTAATGAGTGTAGTGCTACTGCATACAGTAGTACAATAGAGGTGAATACAAAATCATACTGTACATGATGAGACTATACCCTGTGTTTGAACACATTACAAATGTTGGAATTTAGTGCATCATGTTTTCCAACTAGTTGCACAGTGCTGTATAGTGTTTCCACTGAGTTGTTAAAGTTTATTGGGTTTGTCGGGAGAAGATGAAGTCCTTGTGCTGTATTGTCCAGAGTGTCTATGTGCTGGATATACTGAAGTGATTTATCATGTCCAAGTAACCTTTGAAGATAGGCTTAAGCAATAGAAATGTGCAACAGAGCCAAAGAGAAGCCATATTGACTCAACTGGACTCACCAGCAGTGGAGCATATATATGTGAGGGCTAACAGGTGAAAGAAACATGCCACTATATACACTGTCTCCCATGTGACAATACACCCTGCTGTACTGTAAGCCCTGACTATTTGGTTCCTGTTACATGACTCAGTTTCCCACAATGCTTTTTCCTTTACTGATGCCCAATAACACATGTCTGCTATCAGTAATTTTTCCTCCTCTTTACAGTTCAACAAAAATAAATATAAGGGATGGAAAAACAACACGCTCCTGAAACACTGCTTTAAAATGTTAAAGTATACATAACTTGTTCAAATAAAAATACAATAAATAAAATAATTTGGCCATAAATCTCTACTATTAGTCAGTAAGTCCTTTTAGGTTGGTTGAGTCAGGTCTTCCATCATTGCCTTCATAGTCCTTTCAGGTATCCAAACTTTTGCTGTGCTTGGCTAAGATCATCAGTCAACAAATCTGTTCTCTGCACGTCTTGTGATGTAGCCATATCCTCTGAATTCTCCTGGGTTTGGAATGCATCTGAGTGGAGTCCCCTTTTAGAGATAGAAACCACTTAGCTGTCCCGCACCCCCCCCCCCCCCCCCCCCCCCCCCCCACACACACACACACACACACACACACACACACACACACACACACACACACACACACACACACACACACACACACATCCTCAGGGGGAGCACATATAGTACATCCAGGGACTTGAGTAAAGTAAAGCCAGAGTAGAGAAGTGAAAGCAGGAAAGTGAGGTCATTGGCGGGTGGAGTGGAAGGATTCAGTCCATCAAGTGTGGTGAGCTAGAGAACTGATCCTCCAATGGCAGACCAGCTATCTGCCGACTTCCTCTAAAGCTCTCATGGGAGTGTAAAGAAAGCAATTAAGATCATTATAACATTTACTCCCATGATAGCTTTTAGGAAGTTTCTAGGCTGCCACAGGTCAAATGTTAGGCTAACTTTAAGGACCTGCAACCTGTTCTAAGCCAGACATTCACAGGTTTTAACACCAGGGCTAGAGCTACAGTTTTGAGAGGCCAACTCAGACTTAAAGCTCTATTTCAAAAGTCTTTTGAAGATTGTTTGAAAATGGGTTGGCTGCAGCAGCCGGTGCCTTATTCCCAGGCTGCTGAGATGCTGGTTTGGCCTCCAATGCTGCCCACTTGGCCTCAAAACGATCATCGTCTTGGGAATTGTTGGGGGGCAGAGCTGTTAACTGGCTGCCCTCTGGCGGCCAGCTGCTACTACTGCTGCCACCATTCCTGCCACTGTTGGAGTTCCCATTCTGTAGGGCCATGGCGCTGCTGTGCGGGGGGAGGCCATTAATGGCTGTTGATAATGTCGGAGTGGGAGAGAATGCCGGGGAGGAAAACCCTCCAGGGTGTCCGACTGCACTAGGTACACTTGGGTAAGAATGGTGCTGCCCGGCTGCTCCAAGGGCCCCGACTTTGGGTCCTCCTAGGGCCGAGCCCATGGCTCCACCTGCCCCGGATGAGCCTGTAGCGGTGCAGAAGACATTAGCTACCATTTGGGATGGTGTGATGCCTACCACAGGCATGCTGGCATTAGGATATGTCATACTGCTGGCCAGGCCTGGCATGTAGGTCTGCATGGGCACAAATGCCGGCTGGACAGGCTGGCTGGTGAACATTCCCACAGGTGCTGGGGTGGTATCAAAAGCCAAGGGGAAGGGTTGCATGGAGCTTGGAATGGAGCCTGGGGGCCCAGGAAGGGAGGGCTGAATCATGGGGGCCCCAGACATGCTCGGACCAGACATTGTGGGAATGGACATGGAAGGTAGCGACATAGGAGGACCTGACACTGGAGGGCCTGGTATTAGAGGAATTGATGATATTACCATGGGTGGGAGTTGCATCGGCTTCTGACCTGAGTGAGCAGAGGGGCCTGAGTGGTGAGGTTTGGACATGGTGCCAAGGGACATAGGAACAGTGGACACTGGGGCGGCTGAGATGACTGTCTGATTTGACATGGAGGGTGGTCCAGGGATGGTGGGGATGGTGGGGCCTGGAGGAGGGGTTTGTTGAGCCTTGACAGCCTTTGAGACCTCTTCCAACCATCTCTCAGCCTCGGAGGGTGTGCGTCTGTGTCCACTCTGCATCTGCATCTGCATCTGCATCGCCACAGAAACAGGAGGAGGGGAGTGGAGAGGAGGCTCGGGCTGCGCCCAGGAAGAGGTGCCTAGATGGATAAAATCAAAGATTTAGAAAAAGTGTAATACTTTTCTCACCACAAAGTGCATTATTTAAAAGAATGGATCTGATGAAGTCTTTCTTACCCTGCACTGGTGCAGGTGGCGGAGGCAGGGCAGGGGGGACAGTGCAGGTTGGAGGGCCATTTGCAGACAAAGCGGGGTTGGAGAAAAGCTCTTCCGATGGATTGGTGAAGGAGGTGTTGATCTGGCTACACAGGGCGTTGATACTACAGTCTCCCTCATCTGGCAACCCCATATCCATCTCTGGTACTAGCAAGAAAGGGACACACAGAGGGAAGGTGAGGTGGAAAAAGAGAAAGACCATGGAGATAAAGAAGAAGTAAAAAGAACAGGTGGAATAGGAGACGAAGAGGATTGAGTAGAGGAACAAACAAACGAAAAGAGGAGAAAGAAAATCTTTATTAATTCATGTAACAGACCCAGTTTGCATTCAAAGCATAGAAACTGGAGCAGATTAAGACTATGGACTTAAAAGGCATAAAAAACACACAATTCTTAAAGGTCCCATGGCATGAAAATTTCCCTTTATGAAGATTTTTAACATTAATATGAGTTCCCCCAGCCTGCCTATGGTCTCGCAGTGGCCACAAATAGTGATAGGTGTAAACCAAACCCTGGGTATCCTGCTCTGCCATTGAGCAAATTAAAGCTCAGATGAGCCGATCTGGAATCTTGATCCTTATGAGGTGATAAGGGGCAAGAATTTGGGGCAAGACACTTCAGATATGGTATTAGGGGACCACTAAGGTCTTTATAAAAGAGACTTCAGAAA
>NC_045735.1:7288241-7294810 GCF_008692095.1 Etheostoma spectabile | reverse complement strand
CCACTAAGGTCTATATAAAAGCATCCAAAGAGCACCATGTCATGGGACCTTTAAGACAAACATGGCATTGTGAACAAGCATGTCTACAGGCCAAGCCAAAATGTGTAGTGTTATTTTTTATGTACATTTCAGTGTCGCTCGTGCATTGAGATGACTCAGACAGGTGAATTTGGCTTTATTAGTTTATCCATGTTTATAAACCAGATAAGGCGGCATAATGTTCCTGTCTTGACTTTGGTTTGGACTACAGCTTTAAACCTTTCCTGTACAGACCGCAGCTATAAATACATATATATTCCCTGAATGCTGAGAGACATAGAGAAGATCGGCATATGTATTTTTCTAGTTGTCCTGATAAATGATGGGATAGGCTACTCTGCCTAAGAGGTTTAAATGTTTGGAATGTATTTTTTGCTCTATTTTTCTTTGTTAGTTTCTATTTTTTCTGTCTTTATATTGTGTTTGATTATTGCTAATTGATTTACAGCTAAATATGGTTTGTCATGGGATTGTTCACAACATTCATGTGAATTTGACCATGTGACTACTGGCCAAATTACTGTACTGAAGTATAGATTTGAGGTACTTGTACTTTATTTAATTTCACGCTATTTTCTACTTCTACTCCGCTACATTTCAGAGCGAAATATTGTACTTTTTAATCCACTGCATCAATCTGACAGCTTTAGTTACAAGGTACTTTACAAATTAAGATTTCTGCACACAAGAAGTTTATAACTTATGACGTTTTGTTAAAAAAAAAACACCCAACAATGTTTAGACCTACAATTAAATGATTAGCCAATTAAACACAGTCTTTAACAATTTCCATATATATATTCCAATATAATAAAAGCTTTTTAAACGTTACCCTCTAGAGTGCCTCAGTGTCCTTAAAACCATATCTGATTCCCTGTTTGTGTCCCCTGGTCCCTCCCCTCACAACGAAGGCTTTTGGAGACAGAGGAATGTAGTTTATTCCTCTATTCCCTCCTTCTCTCCTCCACTCCCTCATCCTTCCTGTTCTTGCTGACACCATCCATGCTCTACATGTCCAAAACACTTGACAAAGAGGAGTTTGATGATGAGGTTTTTGACATTGTGGTGAAGTTTTACAACACACACATGCAAAGGAATGAATGTATAGACGAGTGGGATTAAAGTGAAGCAAATGAACATGTTTACCACAGATGGGCCCATTGTGGGACAAACCTTCACAAGAGCAATTTTCTCATACATGTATATCTCTCTCATCTCTGTGCCTTTTGTGGCTACAGGCCTTGAATTATATTGGAGGGCGCAGAGTGCAAGTGCAAGGTCTCTGGTAAAGCTTCCACTGTGTGTGTGTGCATGTGTGTGTGTGTGTGTGTGTGTGTTTCTCCTTCAGTGCAGTGGCAGGTTAAGGGCTGGCAGAGGGCTTGCTGAAGCGCTAACTAGGACAGCTGTTTGACCTCGCAAATCAATACCCACATTGTTCAGAAATCCACAAGGAGTAGAGAGTTTGTGTGTTTGTGTGTGTTTTTTTGTGTGTGTGTGTGTGTGTGTGTGTGTGTGTGTGTGTGTGTGTGTATGTGTCTGAGATAGAGAGTGGTAGAGAGATAGATTAAACACCATGGGAGAATAAGAGACAGAAATGAAAGGGGCGTGAGTGAAATGAGTGAAAGTGGGAGTTGAATGTTGTTTAGTATTCCAGTCAGAGGAGTCCTCCAGTCAACTTTCTCATCTCTCCTAATGACTATAATCAGCCTCGCTACTGAGCGTTCTGATCCTGTGGCAACACACTGTGTTCCCCCTGTGAGGGGTGAGTCAGTTATTATAAATTGTCCTTAGTAAAAAGAGCTTTCAGAGTCACACAGGCCCAGCCATCAGCACTGGCGTTAATATCAATAATAACAGCACTTCACATTACTGCTTTTTATCTTGGTCTGCATTCAATGGAGGACAAGCATGTGTCCCAAATGTGTACTTTCTGTTTGTGTGTAGAGGCAGCAGTAATGTTTCTTGACGTCTTTGAAATACCAAATAACAATATGGGGATTTGAGTTTGCAAAAATACTTGTCATGTTTGTTTTTTTGCATTTGCAACGTAGAGATCTCATCTGATTTCACAGTGAGTATTGGAGAAGCATTTTTGTAATGTGAAGTGTAAATTAAATATGGATCAATAATAATTAATTATAACTAATTTCCGCTAGAAACAAGACCAATGTTAAGGAATGTTAGTTAATGTAATGGCTTAATACTAGCTTTTTTCATCTGCCAGTTTCTTTCCTCAAATAACAAAAAGTGCAAAAAGAATTTTGTGCACATTAATACATCAACAGAGCAATCATTTGCACATAGCCACCAAATCACACGTTATATGTTCAATTAGCATTTGCTTTCATTATGGCAAACATTAGAAAATGTAGCATCCTGTTTATCAAACTTTCAAGACACTACCAGGCAGGCACCAACTCTGTTGCTGTTGAGGGGCGTACGCTGTGCAATTTCTTTTTTGCCCCACCCCAGATTTCATATATATCATTCATCCTGTATATATATTCATAATATTGAATCTGATCTGGCTTGGGTTTTTAGTTAAGTTAAAAAAGTCTCCCCTACATCCTTAAGATAAATTGAAAAATAAAACAATGCATAACCCCTAATCACCCCAGCTCTTTTACATATTTACGTATTTTGAAAGCCAGTTTAACCTAAATGAAAAAAACAAGCAAAGGGGTCATCCAATCACCTGCCAGGTATTTTTTGAAAGTGCTTGCCCTTCTCTGATAGTTCTGTGTCAACACACCATCTAGCGCATCAATTTAGGCCTTCTCACCCTGGTAAACAGCAGTTACCAAGGTCAGGTGGTCAGATGGTCAACAGGTCCCGTCACCAGCATTTGTGAGTGTCACTTCAAGAATTTCTCAACTCACCAGGGTTCTTGTCCTGGAAGTCGGTCTTGCGTTGCAGTGTGGATGGCAGGTCGTTGAGACGGAGTGACAGCTGCCTCTTGAAGGGAGAGTTCTTCTGGCTGAGGGCCGGGAATCCCCGGAACGAGCCTTGGCGCACCAGCTGCTCGATGGGCGCGTGGCGGCGAGGGATTGCGTGAGGCCCGCCAGGCTCCGGCCGCTCCATGGGGGAGGCTGCACCTTCGGGTGGGGAGGCAGTCCCAGGTGGGAGGGCTGGGATGGCAGAAGGTTGGTCTGGAGAAGGAAATGGTACATGATTCTACCTTTAGTTAAATATGTACTTGAGAACTCATTGAGTGGCAGTCCTTATTTACAATGACATCAGGACAAATAACAAAGACAAAAACCACACCACAAAAAGTGACACCATCATAAAAAATAGAAAGACACTAAAACTTTTTGACATGGAACAATTATTAGGTCAATAAATTAGGATAATAAGGATGCAAAAGAAATTACGTAAAGAAAGTTTGTAGGTTAAAATACACATTTCAAAATTGTCCAAAAGGCACAAGTGAGTTGATTTTAATAAAGTACTGATCATTTCTGTTTAAACCTTATTACTGCCATACAGTAATATGCCAGGAATAATTCGAATTTAACCTTTTAAGGGTTAACTCATGTTTCCCCACCGTAAAAGTAGTACTTGGTAGACACATCTGAGTGCAGTATATGTGCACACTTTGAAAGGCCCTCCTACCTTTCTTCTTGTCCTGCAGCTTCTCATCTCTGTCGCTGCTGCTGCTCTGCTGGCAGGAAGGGTTAGTGCGGAAGGAGCCCTCACGCACAAATGAGGTGCGACTGGCATCAAAGGAAGCCGTCACGCCGCACTCCTTCTCCCTGCGCTGCTTCCTCTCCAGACAGGCGGCAAAGGCACAGCCAACTGCATGGCTAAGTCTCTCCCCCTGGTGGAGCAAAAATAAAAGAAAATACAGCTGTGGCAGTGAAGATCGAATTACGGTGCAATGATCCACCTCAAATCGCTTCTGTTGTCAAACGTCAACATGAGTCCATGCACCATGACTCCGACTGTAATTCCAGCATGCCGTTACACATGTATTCCTACTTTCCCACCACCTCTTTAACATCCTTTGCTTTTCTGTCTATAGACAGCCACAGCTGCGATTGGAGAGACAGTTTTGTTTAAGATGAGCACACAGTGTGGTGGAAACAGACACAGACAGAGATGGACAGATAACTCCACAGTCATCAATCTAATCCCCTCTCCTAATCCCGCAGGTCTTTGCTGTGCTCTCCTGCGTCCACATAAATGATCCAAATTAAGCTGAACTGATGAAACCACAACGTACAATGATGGCATTGTTTCTATTGCAGTTGTCTTTAAATTACAACATCCTCATCCAAAGATCATTCAAAAGGAAACACCAGAGGTTAGAAATCATGCTCATGCAGATTGTGCCGTATATATGCGAATATTATGTTGTGAATGTTATGTTGATGCAACTAAATTACGATTACGTAAGTGCCCGCGCTGCCACGCTGGTACATTTTCACGGGAGCTGTATTTCCTTGTACTTTCTTTGTTTTCTTTTACCAATCATTTGCAGTTTAACTTTGCTAAATTCATAAAGGTTTTAAATTCAAATAGTAATTTGAACAACGAAACACACTGGAACAGCCCAATCAATCAAAATAATCTGTTTGGAATGCACCTTATTCTCTACGGCACTATTCCCCTTTAAATACGGATATTTATACTTTATTCTCTTTCCAACCGTATGTATCTAGTAACTAGATATTTATATTTTTCTGTTTTTTGTTTTTTAGACACTATATTTATCACTCTACATGCTCTGAAAACCCATATTGGCATTTAAGCATTTATTTATTTTAATTCATATAAACAATAACTCAACTGTGTTATTAATTGTTTCTGTGCTGTATTCTTTTTAAGCTGTGAACTTTGCACATAATTTCATACTACAATGTACTGTGGTATGACAATAAAGAAAACTTGACTCTTGAATCTTAAATCTTAATTGCTATTGTGGACGCCAATTTATCCCATGTGTAATTTTTTGAGACAGCCCAATAAAAGAAATGCTGAATGAGTGACTGCATGAGATAGTGCAGCTTCTGTAACTAGTATAGAGAAAATCCCTGACGGGTGGATGAAACGTTAATTGTCCCCTCACCGAGTCTTTGAGAGCCATGAAACAATGGCACATCCACCGTCTGGTAGTACCGTCTCTGCAGATGTAGGAGAACGCCTTGTCATAGTTGCGATCAGGGGCGCAGAATGAAACCTTCTCTATGGTCTGGTCTACAATAAGGTCCTGAGAGAGAAACAGAACATGAGACAGAGAGGTCAGAGACAATCAGATTTGACAGCTCACACAATACAGGTAAGTCAATTTAATTGTTTCTGCAGGTAGATTGCATCAAATCCTAACTGACATGGTTTCGTCTTTCTAACAGCAGCTCAACTGACGGCAGGCAGAAAATATAGCGTCAGTGCTGTGCACACCAGCTTGTGGACTGATCCAGTACTTGACACGCTGCTTTCAGCATTAAACCCCTCTCACGCCGACCTATTTACATATCCACCAATGACAGAAAAGAAAGTGACTACAGACTAATGACACTAAACCCTCTTCTCATCTTTGGGATGTTTCCACCACTTGCCCTTCCTTCAGTAAAACGGTTATTTAGCCTGTCTCAGTGTCTATAGTCACAACAGAGGAAATGAAAAGAGGGCCCTTCTCTTTCTCTGTGTACATTAAGGGGCCCCAGGGCGGCTCACCTCTTTGACTCAGAAGAAAGGGAAGAGAGGGAAAATAGGGTTCACACACTCATCCACGCACTTCCTCCCTCTCCTCCAGTGTCGCCGAAAACAAAGCGAGAGGAGAATGAGGAAAGAGGAAGAGGGTGGACGAGGACGGGAAAGGGGGAGAGAAGAAAGAGAAAGAGTTGGAAGAATAACAGTCCATTCATTGTGGGCCAATTAGTGAATGAAGGGGGATGCTGGTACCGAGGTGAAAGGCTGAGCAGAGAGCAATGTGTTTTTTGTGTGCTTCTTCATCACTGGTACTGTTAGGTGCTCTGTGCTACTAGACACACATATTAGCGGTACTTTATTTGTTGGTGTGTTTTCTGTTTTTATGATTCAGTATGCTCATGTAAGCTGTATTTTTTGGATGAAAAGTGAAGGAAGCAAATCTGGTTGTGACTAAAGATGACTCAGATCACGTCCCGAGATCGCTGAAAGGAATAATACCAGGCAGCAGAATGTGACCCAGAGTGTCTCATCTACACAGACAAGTCTCTCTGCCTTGAGCACACAAAAAAGACTTAACCATTTCTTTCTGTTCATGCGTTATAAAGGTCATGTGCAGCTGCTGTCTCACACATACAAATACAGTACATACACTGATGGTGGGAAAGTGTCTGAATAGTGGTTGTGTGGGTGTCATTAGGTGCCCTTGCTGATACATCGACGGAGGCTTAGCTGATGATGAAAGGTGATGAAGAGGCGAGAAAGAAAGGAGGACTGTAAGGGTTGTCACTGCTGGGTTTCTAATCAAATCTTAATTTGTTGAAGCTTTTGACAGCACATCCCTGACTGACTGACTGTCTGTCTGTCTGTCTGTCTGT
>NC_045735.1:7264096-7288231 GCF_008692095.1 Etheostoma spectabile | reverse complement strand
GTCTGTCTGTCTGTCTGTCTGTCTGTCTGTCTGTTCTTTGGTGCTGGGCAAGGAGTGTACATTGGGTTTATCAGAGAAAACAACAGGGTGCTGGACACACTGCTGATGAGAGCAGGGAGAATAATTCGAAAACAGTAAAGTTGCTGACCGTAAAAACAAAGCAATGACTTAAAAGGTGTTAAAGCGCTCCGTAGAGATGAGCAGAACTGTAGTATTGTACAAATATATGGTTTCATTTTAAGAAAGGCTAACTCATTCTCTAAAACAGCTGAGCGCTGTAGTTTGGTAGCAAACATTCCTCAACCAGAAAGAAATAATGCATTATTTGGGGATTATTTTTAGAGATTAATACTGTTTTGGCACACTGCTATAAGTATTTCAGGCACCAGGGATGACTCAAAAAAAACAACAGTGGCCATGTTCATCATGTTCATCAATAATGGAACATGTCACCCTGTGTTTTAATTCATTGTTGCTTTGGAGATTTGTTGATAATAATACAAACATAACATATTGCCAGCCTTCTCCTTTAATATGCTTAGATGAGACACATCACTGAAGGTAAGGAAGGAGGGAGATCAAAGTGGGAGCAGTGGGAGAGGTGAGGCCATGTGTGCATCCTGTAACGTATAGTTAAGTTTCACAGTATAAAAAGGAAAACGAGAGAAAGAAGCTGCACCATTGCACTCACTCTCTCCTCTATACTCTGCTGCTCTTTTTTATATTCTGCTCGGCTTTTAATAGAGCCACAGCAAGCTGCACTCACTCTGTAGGAGGCCTCCCTGGCCGCCAGACACTCCTAAAGTGCATGTGTGTGTGTCTGAGCTTTCTTGATTTTCACTCTCCCACTAAGCACCTTCAGCAAGAAACCATGAGTCACATATGTCATGTTTGAAACTGCAAACACACACACACACACACACACACACACACACACACACACACACACACACAGCCTGGGAGCATCAAGACTGTAGATGCATGGTCTAACCTCTTGATGTCAGCCTTAAGGTGGTGTCATCAAATAGGACAAAAAGAGACTTTTGTTGGCGGTCTAAGGATGGAAAATGGTCTATGTCTTGACTGAATATGAGAATATGAAGGAAAGGAGATACTGCTGCAAAGACAGATGGACAGTGGTTTTGCTATCTTGTTGTTGGCAGAGACAAAGAATGAAGGCGTAGATTGAACACCTGTGTGGTGTGTATGTTGAAGCATTTATAAAGGTCATGTGCAGCTGCTGTCTCACACATACATACTATATACAGTACATTCACTGATGGTGGGAAAGTGACTGTAAGACACACACCTCCCCTCTTTGTCATTGTTGCCACATGACCGGAGAGGTAGATAGAAAGGGAAGACAGAGGGGATGATGGAACAAGGAGAAGGATGCCACACACACACCACACACACACACACACACACACACACAAACACACGCACACACACACACACACAAACAAACACACACAAATAATGTTTGTTATTATTGTAAATATAAGTTTGTTTACCTTAGTTTTGTCATCCACCACCCTGAGTCCATCTGCTGAAACCCACAATACTGCCTTGACTGTCTTTTTCCCACTCTGGAAAGACAGAAACGTAGCAGGAGAGTAAATCATGAAGAACACAAGAGGCAAGTGACCAAGTTGCATAGCAAATGTATATCAATCATTTGCCTATTTCACCAAATGTTCCTTCATTCTTGCAGAAGTGCGATAAACAAGCTACAAGCCCCTTTTACTACTACTCAGAGTTATGCAAAGTGATCATTACATACTTTGGAGCAGATGATGTAGTTGTGGGTTAACAGTGGAGAGGTAGGCAGTGGCTAAAATTGTGCCACCTGGCATGAAGAATCATTTCTGCAGAGGAGGGCACCAAGCAGAGCTAATAACACACTCAGCAGGGGCCGGGCTAAAAATATTGGATAAAAAAGCGATGACATGTGAGTGCGGAACTTGTGTGTGTTTGGTGTGTGTGTGTGTGTGTTGTGTTGTGTGTGTGTGTGGTTGTGTGGGTGTGGTGTGTGTGGTGTGTTGTGTAGGTAGTATATTGAACTGCAGGCACTGCGGAACTGGCTTTGAAACCCACAGCGAAGCGACAAGGATCCTCAATTTTTGCATTATCCCATTGAGAGGAAGACAGTGGGAGTCAGAACAGATGTAAAGAAACTGAAAGTGATGAAGGGAAAATAGTGGAGAAGAAGAGGAAAGCTAAATTAGGAGGTGGAGGGGAATCAAAAGAAAGAGATAACTTTGCTAAAAAGTTTTCAGTGTGAACTGCTGCAGAGAGACGAGAACTGCGCAAAAAAGAAATGCTGATGGAAAAGAAAATAGAGTTGATCCAGCGGGGAGAATCAAAAGAGAAAAACACAGGAAAGGAAGCGGTGGTGAGAGGAGAAAGAGACAAATGAATGAAACATTTCTCCTGGCTGTGATTCAGTAAACTGAGATTTTTTCTGACAAAGTGGTGTCTTTTGTTAGATAAAGTTACTTTGGGGAATCAGGTTTTGAATGAGTGTACACTACATGTGGAAAATATGGTGCTCTGCAATTTTGTTTGGCAACTTGATTTTTTATATGAAAGTCAAGTTTAATTCCAGTTTTATCAAAAAAGCAAAAGCAGAATTTACACATGTGAAGACTGTGAAGAAAGTGATACAGACTCATGTATTCTTCACTGCCAAGTGTGTGTGGCCGTCTGACACTGTGTCACTCTATTCACACGCTTCCTGTACAAATCCAGCTTCACAGGGAGGCAAACTGTGTGTGTGTGTGTGTGTGTGTGTGTTGTGTGTGTGTGTGTGTGTGGTGTGTGTGTGTGTGTATGTATGTGTGTTGTGTGTGTGTGTGTGGTGTGTGTGTGTGTGTGTGTGTGTGTGTATTTAGATGTTTGTGTTCCCATGTGACAAGATCTGGGATCAGACAGATATGGATAAACCCACGATGAGGGCAATGAGGGATGAAAGGGCAAAGAGAAAATAACAAGAGGGAAGGTCACTGCAGACAGCATTGAACCTGTGTGTGTGTGTATGTGTGTGTGTGTGTATGTGTGTGTGTGTGTGTGTGTGTGTGTGTGTGTGTGTGAGAGAGTGTGTGTGCGCACGCTCCTTTGGTCAATACTTTAGTGCACGAGCTTTGTGCAACTGGGTCTGTAATGAGCTCCTCTAGTTCTGCAGCACTAACGCAGACACACTCTCACACACATGCCTCGTGTGTGTGTGTGTGTGAGTGTGTGTGTGTGTGTGTGTATGTGTGTGGTGTGTGTCTTTGTTAGTGTGATACTTACAATTTTTAGCTTCTTCACTGCATCCTCGCATACGTGCATTCCTCTCGACTCCTCCACCTCGACCAACCCCAGGTACTGCAGATAAAACAGAGCAGAAATGTTAACACACAAAAGAAACAAACAGATGCTGATTCTTTCTGACTGAGATGAATTGAAAAGAAAGAAACCAAAAAAGAAAAAAAGAAAAAAAAGTCAACTTTTCTTTCAGCATGGATTGAGCACAAGAACACTGTTTTCCTTCCTCTGGTACAATTCAACAGCTCTTAAAGGGCCATTAATAGTGCATGACTTGTGAATACATTTGGAGTGAAAACGGAGAGAAGGCAGAGATTTAAGAAAGAAAAGATGAACAGGGGAACGAGGAGGAAAGAACAGCTACAAAAAAAAGAGACAGTGATTTTTTAGTGCTACCATCCCTCGTTTGAAAAGCTCCAAGCTCCACTTCTATGAAGGTAAATATGATGCAAAATGTGAGAGCGCGTGGATGTGACGTGAGAACATGGCAGTCCATCTGCGGCTGCAGGACCTGGAGCCCACAGCCAGTGTTTTAGTTTGACTGTTAAAAAGTGTTAAGATAATTAAAAGGTATTTTTTTTAGAAGCGGGCTGCCTGCTAGTTAGCTAATGCTAGCTTCCATGCAACATTAATAAGCCGGACAGAGTTGTCCCTCATCTGGCGATAGAACCCCTGCTGTCCCCCCCCCGTCCTGTTGGCTCAGAGCTCCACAGACTAAGTCCACATTTACAAATTAGTTTTGCCCCAATGTATAGCAAGAAGTGTTGCAAAAGTTGATGTGCGCAGACTCGCCACTGTGTGATGCAAGAGAGCAGATTGCAGCGACAGATTCAAGAGGTTGTAACACTGAGTTGTGGTTGTACTGGAAAAGTGACTGAAGTGGGGGGGGGGAATACGAGTACAGATTTCTTTTCCACAAGTTCTCAAAGCATTTCCTACAACGCATCTAAGCGCTCTCACATTTGCACCATATTTACCTTCACACACTTTGCAGCCCCTCTCATCCCTCACCATCAGGACCATTTTCCCTAAGTTTGCCACTCACACTGCTTCTTCGCTTCCTTTGTTATCTTTCTCTCTCTGACTTGCATTTTTCTTTTTCATTCGGTATGCAGCCCTTCTCTTATTCAGTTATATATATACATATATATATATATATATATATTGCTCTCTCATAACATATCTTACAATGTCTCTTCATCCTCTCCGTGTGCCCTTATCCTTCACTCTGTCATTTCCTGTGGTCTCCCTAATCTACAACCCCACCTCAATGTCATTACTCCCTCTATTTCATCCATCTCTTAACCTCATCCATCATTGTCTCTCCAGCCTTTCAACAAATCATTTTGACTCTTAGCAATAGGCATACAGCTAAACACTCAGACTGAAGCTGGTTATCAGTAAGAGAGGCCATCAATAATGTCCATTAGATGAACTGATTGCATATGAGGCATTCAAGGCACTTTAATTACCACATGGTTTTGATAAGGATAAAAAATGTATTGGACACAAGCAATTAAATAGCTTAAACACCCATGTTGCCAAAATGACATGCAACCAATACATGAGTGTCAATGGTCAATGTTGATACCAAACTCTGCCATGTTTGTTTGATACAGTCAATTTACAATATACAAGATCCATGTCAATTGCTGGTGTATTTACCTAAATTACCTTATCACCTTTGTAATAAGATGGACATTAAATCACTAAATACTTTTGCCTCATACCCAGCCCATTATAATCTCAAAAATCAAATGAGGTGTCTTTTAAAGACCATTTGAAAAATACGCTTATTTGCTCTCTTGCAGACAGTTAGATGAGAAGATTAATAACAATCGTATTTGTAAACTGAATATAAAGCTATGTCCAGCAGCCAATTGGCTTAGCTTAGCATAATGAGTCAGGCTAGCTGCTTCCCCTGTTTCCAGTTTTTATGCTAAGCTAAGATAATCACATCCTGGCACCAACAAGCAAATTTTCCCAAATGCCAAACATTGACTTGAACTGAACTAGCATTGGATACTCACCCGAACAGGGAAGTTACATTTGCCCTTACGTACAGCCTCCTCGTCAGCCTGCCACTGATGCGGTCTGCTGGCCTCTGGCACGTAGGTGGGCTTCTTCCTCCTCAGGCTCTGACGAAGCTTGTTCATCTCCGGGGTCACGTGCTCCCTGGTACTGTGGACAAAGGAAGGGACGTTGGTTTAGTTGCGTAGCACAGCCAGGAAGGCCACAGATTAGCTCTGCAATATGCTCATAATTTTAAAACATTGAAAATCCATGACATCCCTTTGACACACAAAAAAACCAACATCATTCATTTACACTCAATGTATCAGTATGGCTCATTAAAAACTAATTAAATGCCATACAAGTATAATTTAAAGAAATGCAGTTTGAGAGCTTTGAACAAAAACTGTAGTACTGTTTCATACAGGATTATGGGCAAAGTGGAATGGGTTTCATTGATTAGCTAAAACTCATTATGGTGTAATCATCCCTAACAAGGCAGTCAGTACATTAGCGTCATAAACAATTTCCACCACGATACTTCATTGATTCTCCATTCAGAAACAGTCTGTACAAATCACACAGGTAGAATGTTAACGGCAATGAACACAAACCATAGGGTGGGCTTTCATCTCCCCAAGAAACAACAAGAACACTGAGAGAATGCTGATCACCACACACACACACACACACACACACACACACACACAAATACACACTCCTGTACTTCTCTGGGCACACACAATCCTCCCTGCACTGCTTAATTAGACCATTCAGCCCGCTGGCCTGTTTAGCGATGCTAATTTCCCAGCACAATGAAATATGACGCCATCAAAACATGACCTGCTTAAAAATGATAATTACTGTTTTCATTCCTCCACAGTCACATCCCCCCTCAACAGAAGATCTGGAGAAAATAAGAACATTTCTCCTGCCGTACGTCCTCTGTCTTTTTCAAGACTGAATTAACTGCAACTGTAAAGTTGTTTGTGGGAAATTTGACTTTAGTGTCCCTCTTCCTCCTGTTTATCCTAAAATCACTTCCAGCCCACTCTCTTTTGTGTCTCTCTACATGTTCTTTACTTTGAGGGCACTTTTCTGGTCTGAGACACACCAGTTAGCTTCAATTCCTTTTGCAAAATTCTTGCGCATACAGCAAAATCAAGATTTTTTTTAAAATCTTTGTCCCTTTCTGCTTTCATTCCTCCATATCTCTTTGGTTAATCTGAATAAAGAGCATATTTGCATTGTTTTCTTACCCTCTGGTTGTCCCATGAGTCGGCATCTTGGCTATAGCAGGTCGTGAAAGCGCACAAATACACTGAAGATATGTAATGTCCATGTGTAAGCAGTGATCTGTATACTAAAGGGAAGAAATTGTCTCTCTGCTCTGCTATACACACAGGGTTTACAAGCAAATATATATATGTACACACACACACACACACACACACAGACACACACACACACACACACACACACACACACACACACACACATCACTTCTCATAATCACTGCTATGATACTGGTAATAGGTGTCAAAGACAGGCGTGCAGGAAGAGTGTATTCCCGTGCATGTCACACACACACTCAGGCGTGTGAGTAATGCAGAGTATTAAAATGAAACAGCTTGAGTGGCTTTGCTCATTTCTGGCATGTGAGGCATGCGTCCTCTGCCAAGTGCACACACAAAAACACACACAAGCCCCACTGCAGCTCGACGTGCACACGTTGAGGCTTGTGCCAGTCATTTCTGGGAAAAGTGCCAACTGACTGGCACCTGGCTGGCAGAAGGTGTGAACGTGTGTTTGTGTGTCTGAAGGGGTAAAAGCTAGCGGGTATACCCCGCAAGGGATGTAGAGATAGGGGGGAGGGGCGGACTTACAGTATTTGGGACAGGGTGTGGGAAAGGAGGTGCTGGTTAGGGAATACAGCATGCCCTGTAACTGCCCTCATATGGTTTGGGACGGCAGTAGAGGAGAAGGAGGGGGAGGAAGAGGAGTAAGCAAATAGGATTCTGATGCCAAGCCACAGGGCAAAGACACAGAAATGAAATGATGTGATCTGAGGGTACTGGCACAAGTGAAAATTGACTGGAAGAAGTGAAGGATTGATTGAGGAATGGGGTGAGAAAAACAGTGCTGCAACACATGCAATTTTACAGCAAATTATACACTAAAAAACAGAAACATCTCCTGACACAGATGATATAGATATAGTCTAATAACATTTATCCTGCACATTTTCACATTGAATTCATCACCAACACCAACCACTCCAGCAACTCAACACACAGGTATGTATTTAATCATTATAAAGAGGATTAAAAATTCCACTTCACCTCAAACTATGGATTTGAAGCGTGATGATTACTTGCCCTCAATAACCCCATGTAACACAGCCTATATTGTCTTGTCTTTATTGTTCATGGTTTCTGTTCATGGTGTCCTTTAAAAAAGCAATAACCTCAACTTTATTGTAAAGGCGTTTATGCTAATGTTCCCTCATAATTATTACCATATATTAAACTTAAACAGTTATGCTAATCAGAATTTTTCCAAGTTTTCAAAGATTCTAAAATATATTAGTCTCTTTAATCAACTTTAATGGGAAAATCTAGCATTAAGAGGGTGAGCAGAATAATGGATTATCAAACATCTGGCAAAATATGTGGGATGAGATTTAATATAAACTCTGTGTTTTAAGGTGCAATTTGAAAATATAGGAAATACGCTTAAATGAGATTTCCCATAAAATATCATGTTGTTCTTACACTTTTTTTTGTACTTTTTAAATGTTTTTGTAAAGATTAAAAAAAAAGTAACATGTCAATTAGTGAGCATTAGTGTCTGCTGGACAGAGCCAGGCAAGCTGTTTCCCTCTTGGTTTTTTTGTCTTTATGCTAAGCTAAGCTAACCTGCTGCTGGTCATAGCTTCATATTTACTAGCCAGATAGAAGAGTGGTATCAAACTACTCATTTAACTCCACTAGAGGGCAAATAAGTGTATTTCCCAAAATGTCAAACTATTGTTTAAAAGATGAAAGATAATTACAGATATATTCACATGACAATGGGGTGGATAGCTGTGGAAAGTGTGTCTTTCATTTGCACAGACGACATTAAGTCCCTATCCTCGCAGATGGACATAGGAATATGACCTATAGGCCAGACTGCAGTGAAAACAAGTTGATAGCTCTTCTCTTTCTGAGAAGCACATTGTGAAATGAACCGGAATCTGGTAGTAAACACTCTTAAATGGAGACACATTGGGTGGAGACATTACCCAGCATGCAATGGGTAAAGGCCTTGCATAGCTGTGACCTCACCCCGCAAAACAAGAACCATGTGAAAGTAAAAAATAAATTAAAAAAAAGGCAAGAGACAAAATGAGGGGGTGGTCTAGCAAGCAGGCGAGGATAGAAAACATCAAAATAAATCTATAAATCAACGGAACAAATTAAGTTCCGCTATCATCATAAACCCACGCAAAATTCATAAGCACTTCAGTGCAGACTACACAAACTGGAGGCCTAGTGCCAAAAAACACATAGTTGTTTCCCATCCAGTGTTTGAGTTAGCAGACATCTGGAATGTATTGTTGCTGAGGAGATGGCAGGAGAGACTATTTACAATCGTATGATGTTATGTCATAGACTTTTAAGTCTATTCACTCCAGTTGACCTCTCTTCATCACCACTTTCTTTCCCCTATTCTTCTTCTTCAGTGGTGTTTATATCCAGATCTCCCTTTTTGCTCTGATGTTGTCCAAAAGATAAATTCTACAATGGATCCTGAAGCTAAATGTCTGCCGTTTTGGCGATGTGAATGTGAGGAAATGGGTTTCACAGGGATGGATTTAGCGAGAAAAGTTCGCCTACGCGGACAGACAAATAAACTGAGGGGAAAATATTTCAACATTTTGTTCTAGCTTGTTAAGCTGGTATTTTAACTATAAGTAGGTTGGGGAAATTGTCATTAGCAATGTGTGTGTGTTCTAATATCAGCAATATCAGTTAATTACATTGTATTTAAAGTGTTAGAAAGTTAATATTAATGTCATTCTGCATTTGTACATGTGTGTAACCTCTGTATTCCCTCCACATAATCTATGTGAAGACTGCATGAATTCTTGTGTGTCCAGCTGTGTTTTGTGCTTGCCAGATGTGAGTCTAATATCACTGTACACGGACACATACACACACAGTGTTCCTCCCTGATCCAGATGTTCTGTGTTCAACAGCGGTTGGATTTTGGCAAAACGGGACACACTCCTCCTTCACACTTCTTCTCAACCAGATGTTCGCAAGGCACACCTTGTACAATGAGGGAAATGGAGGAGGAGT
The DNA here is from genome assembly GCF_008692095.1 of Etheostoma spectabile. NCBI lineage: Eukaryota > Metazoa > Chordata > Actinopteri > Perciformes > Percidae > Etheostoma > Etheostoma spectabile. The sequence goes on along the minus strand of NC_045735.1, from coordinate 7,278,563 downwards.
CACATAATGTTGCCACACACACACACACACACACACACACACAGTAATGTGAGATGGCAATGACTCAGTGTGTGTGTATGTGTGTGTGTGTGCGCGCACAGGGGATTGTCTTTGCTTAGTCATTGAACTGACCACTTTATATGGACCTGATGTATCTCTCTGTTTCCTTCTTTCTGTTCAGTTGAATAAGTTGGGACTTATTGGCTGAACAGCTGAGAAGCTGGTGTGTTGAGCCAAAGCATCCAGTGTAGTAAATTTATATTAGTAGTAAAAATCCTTTAATACAACCATCTGACAAGCATAAACACATTAATGAGCAAACCTAGTGATTTATTTCTTATTTTGAGTAGATTTTACCTCAGACAGAAGCCACAGAAATATGGTGACATTGCTGACACACACTGACTTAATGCCTACTTTCTCCACACAACAATCAGATAGCAGTTCTTCTTTCTGTAACACAGATCACCATCAAAAATAAGACTGCTCGACAGAAACCTGAGAAACAATCAAACGTGACATATGACGCTACCACTTTCTTATAAAGCACCATTTATAAATGGTCACAAATGCTTTATGTAAGAGTTAATGCCCGACAAAGTGTCCAGCGGAGGACAGTGGCCTCCGCCACAGTCCTTTAATTCTGGACAACGGACACCACGATGGGCATTAACCCGCTTATGCCATGGTAAGTTGCCAAATAACATTTCTTAAGACCATTAATTTATGTTTTAATGTTTTACTATCAAAATCTAATGTTTTTTCAAACACTAAACTCTGTTTCCCTGGTAACACCGGAGGGTTTGACTAACACCTGGAACAATCATTCTTATCCCATAAGGTTGTTATGCAATGCAAACAGTGTTTACTGCTCTAGTAAATAGGATGGACCTTAGATACGACTTGCTATGCTTGGCAATGGGAGATATATCTAGTCAGCTCACATAGATTCAATAACATTATGTACGGTTGACAAACAGTAAATATACAGGAACTTGACAGTATGTTAACCAGGCTAGCTATCCAGCCATTGTCATCTGTTAAATTTAGCAACCTTTAAAGTTAAATTGAACCCAGAAAAGGTTACTGTGAGCCGAGTACCGGCCACTGTGAGGTGCTGGTCGTTTCACAGGCTGTTGTAGTTGAGTTTAGCAGACAAAAGGAGACTGTGAGTACAGGGTCCTGCAAGGTGACGGTCTTTTTAGGGGCCATTTCATTTTAGCAAGTTTAGCTGTCAAAATGTGACCGTCATGCGGAAACCACAGTTAAATTAAAGGTCCCATGGCATGAACATTTCACTTTATGAGGTTTTTCAACATTACTATGCATTCCCCCAGCCTGCCTATGGTCCCCCAGTGGCTAGAAATGGTGATAGGTGTAAACTGAGCCCTGGGTATCCTGACAGTGAGAAAATGAAAGCTCAGATGGGCCGATCTCCTGTTACCTTCCCTTTCTCTTCTTTGCCCGCCCAGAGAATTTGACCCACCCATGAGAAAGAAAGAGAGACAACATGGCTTTCAAACGAGCAAAGTGGCAGTTGGTCAAGGCCACACCCCCAGCTTCCACCTTGCCCCACCCTCGCTCCCCCTCAATAGCTACAGACACAGAAATGGCACATACTAAGTAGGGTTTCATATTTTTCCCGAAAATTAGATGAATAAGGTCCCAGGAAAAGACGACCCATTCCCGGAAATCCCGGGAAATAGCTGTTTTAATTTATTTATTTATTTTGCCCTAGTATTGTATCAATATCATTCAAATATACGTTCCTAAATCCCAAACTGATATTTTTTTATTTTATTTATATTATTATTTGGGCAAAAGAACAGTTTATGTCCATCATCAACACAGTGTGCAATGATCAATTCTGTTGCGTGATCAAGTGAGCTGCGTCTGTGACATCTGCTGCAGCATAATTATGAAATGCCAGGGGGATTGTCTGTGACTTGTCTTCTGAAAATCTAGGCAACCCATATAAAAGCAATATTTTAAAGAATTCCATTACAAACTAAGGAAATGTGCTAATTTAAACCATTCAATTAAACAAATCCATTCTGACAACAATAGACACGCACTACTTGCATTTTTTTTACTTCATTTTATTTCCCGTTTCCAATCATAAGCTTTCCTGGGAATAGGGAAATTGTCTTGATCAGATTTCCCGGGAATCCCGTTTCCTTGGATTAAACCCTATTCCTAAGGAAAGCTCATTGTGGGACTGGCTCCAGTGGCTGTAATTCTGCACCAAGGCAGAATTTTGGGAAACAGCCTTCAGATACAGTATTAGGGGACCAATGAGGTCTATATAAAAGCATTGAAAGAGCACCATGTCATGGGACCAACTAGTTAAGAGAAAAGATTGTGATTTGGATTAAAACCCAATCCCCTTTAGTAGTACTTCACAAACATGTTCATGGGTGAAAGTCTTGTGTTTTACTCCGCTCTGCCGCTTAAAAGCCCTGCTGGTGTATCTGACCCATTCTTCCAACCCGACCTCCTCCCAATGTGGACCTGAGCGCTCTTATTCAGCAGCAGTCAATGTGGTGCATACAGCAATAAATATGTGAAATACATACAAGTTACAGGGCATAGTTTAATAGCTATATGGGCACTTTAGTTTTTGAAGGTGGACTGTAGGCTGTGTTGAGGCATTTAACTAGTTCAGGCTTTATATTTAATGTGATGTGTGTTTCCCGGGCTCAGTTAGCATCAGTACTCTGTGGCTCTACGGTTTGAGGGGGCTTCAGGATGAGTATTTGGTTTTGTTAGTTTTCCAGAATTAGTTTTAAATGTTTCACTGTTTATTTTCATTCATCAGTTGTTCAAAGTTGTTCAAACGTTTTCTTCCCTTTTCAGCTATATCAACTTAGTGATTGTCTTATATACTCCATCTCTTTTTAGCATCTTTGTAGACAACAAAAGCATGCACTCAAATAAACTCACACACATACACACACTTAGCTTTGAATGTCAATTCAATGGGGACACATCTCTGGGCTAATAAGAGACAGACAATTTGCAAATTTCCGGTTAATAGAATAAAAATGAAAATTACTTTAGACACAGGATGCTGACAGGATGCACACACACAGACAACTGACCCAGTTTCTGGGCCCCGCAGACTTCAGCTGACACTGAGTGACCCGAATAGGGACACAGACTCTGACTATCATCCAAAACTCTTTCTTCCTCTCTCTCTCTCTCTCTCTCTCTCTCTCACACACACACACACATACAATTGCGCGCAGAGCGCACGACAGATTGGTCTGTGTTCATGATTAAAAAATAAAGGGGTGTGACGTAGCAGACATAGCCTAAACCAGGGCACATGTGTTTAGTCTGAAGCTTGACTATGGACACGGTGGCCGTATTCATTGCAGTGGTTTGTAAGACTGTGTATGAAAGTGTGTACGGATGTGAGAGAGCGACAGACAGAAACAGAGAGCAAGTGTCATGCTCTTTTGAGGTGTTCTTTTCTGGCAAATAAGTCCATAAGGTGTGTATTCGACAGGCAGTCTGCAACACAACCACTGCTACATTCACAAATTTTCATATAACTCACCTGCATAATTAAATGTGGAATAATAACTTTGCTTTCTAACCAAAAAAAGGAGACTTGACTTGGATTTCATTGCTATAAGACTTGATTTATTTGAGACTTGCTAAGGACAAAAATGTCTGCAAGGCTACGGAAAGGTTTAAAATAAGACAGCTTTAATCAGCAATTGGAATTGTTGTAAGGTGGATTTTTCTCTTGCAAGCTTACTTTCTCCCCATGCTGGATGTTGCAAGTGTGCTAAGTTAGGTTAAAAGCATCCTGGACCAGTCTCTCTATAGAACACACAAAGATGAAATTAATATCAGTTTTCTTCTCTCACTTTCAATGATACATCATACAAGTAAGCTTCCCAAAATCAAATTTGGTAAAAAATCCAGAAACTTATTTAAATTCTCAAAAGTACAAAGAGTTGCCTCCTGCTATAAATAAGACATTATCCGACAGCCAGACAACCAAGTCAGACTGTTTACAGAACAGATGGCAAAATGAAATTTTCCACATCTGGAAAACAACACAATACCACCAATTATTCAATCACTACTCCATCATTAAGTAATTTCCACAGAAACAGAGGAAACATTGCAGCTGAAATAAAGTGATAAAAAGAGCAATCATTTCAGTCTGCATATGAAACATAAACACCCTTGGGTGCAGTATCTACAGCGAGAAAATATAAAGAAGCAGCAGCACATACAGATCAGTGGAGAGCTGCATACATTAAAGCATGTAGGCGGCTTACAGTATGAAGCATACTTTTCTGTAAGTGCGGAGGCAAACAGCTCTATTGCATCAGTAGTGATCCTTTCTGTAAAGATTAGGAGTGTGTGTCAGCGTGTACAGACTTATGTATAGTGACAGCTGAAGCAGCGCCAGGTGTTTAACCATCAGCCTGGCACCCACAAACAAACACAAACGCTATAAAAAGGGTCTGTGGAGTTCATATTTCTCTCTTACTCCGGTATTGGTCAATATTGTTCATAGCAGCACATTGTGATATGAAATGGTGGTATGTCCTAGTGAATGATGTTTTATACTGTAAAATTCATTATTTATTAAGTCAGTTCTGTTTGCTTCCAATTAGATTTCCCAGTGTGTGTAGGTTAATATTTTCTAAATGTGAAATAGAGAAACCAAAATATGTCTAGTAGAGTCTAACTATATTGCCATCTAGCAGCACACCTGCATTACTGTAAGAAACTTCATTTGTTTTGATTTACATGCTAGCAAATGGCACAGCCTTTTCACTTAACCTTCTGATCCAGGATCAGTTCTGTCACTTTGTTCTGAAATTAAAATTTGTCTGCAACAAGAGTCACAGATGGAGGAGAATTTCATACAGCATGTACATGACCATGGGCCATTCTACTTGAGAGTGCAGTTCATGTCTGTCTGTAGCCAGAAGGGAATGATAATATGAATCAACACTGCAATTACTGAACTAATTACAGGTCAGAAAAGTCTCCATAAAACCTTTTTCTTGGTGTGCTTAATCCTTGAAACAAGTTTGATCAAAACTGTCTTTTTATCCTCATATTTTACATTTAATTTAATTCAAAGTTTAGTCTCAAGTTGGTCTAAACGGAGCATTAAACCAACGAAACAGAAATGATACTTTAATTTCATTCTACATCACATTAAATTAAATTGTAATGCAAACAAAGAGAAATAGACAGACACGTCAAAGTCATTTACTCGAGCTTTAGACAAGATACTGTAGGTAAACTCTAAGGAAACTTGGAATTAAATCAGATGTCAATTAGATGAAGATGGAGAGATCCAGGAAGCAGCACAGATTTCCAGAGCTGATTCTTGTCATGGGTTGACTTAATGGAGATTTAGTGACACTCACATCGAACTCACTTTAAATCTGACACACAATATCATGCTCAAAGACACTAGCACACACGACAGCACTTTGCTTATTTTCCACACATACATGTATGTGTGCACTGCATGAATAGTACGTATACAATCCATGCAATGCACAAAACATGTTCTCGCTCTTCCTGCCTCACTCATTTAAGGCACTAATCAAATAATGGAACAGAGGATGTCAGTCTGGCAAAGCCGGGAGTCTCAGAAAACATCCTGCAATTAAAATTATCTGCTTCCCAGTCTTCTCTGCAAATAAGTTAAAGCTGGGAAACTGCAAGTGAGTTTGTGTTCTGGTGGACTCAAAACATCTACAGTGGGGCTCGAAAGTTTGGGCACCCCAGGTAAAAATTTGTATTAATGTGCATAAAGAAGCCAAGAAAAGATGGAAAAATCTCCAAAAGGCATCAAATGACAAATTAGATCAATCTTTCTTTGGGGTTGCATTGCAGCCAGTGGCACAGGGAACATTTCACAAGTAGAAGCAAAAATGGATTCAGTAAAATTTCAGCAAATTTTGGACGCTAACTTGATGCCATCTGTGAAAAAGCTACAAATGGATAATGATCCTAAACACACCTCAAAATCCACGGTGGATAACATCAAGAGGCGTAAACTGAAGGTTTTGCAATGGCCTTTACATTCTCCTGACCTCAACATAATTGAAAATCTATGGATAGACCTTAAGAGAGCAGTGCGTGACAGACAGCCCAGAAATCTCAAAGAACTAGAAGACTTTTGGAAGGAAGAATGGGCGAAGATACCTCAAACAAGAATTGAAAGACTCTTGGCTGGCTACAATAAGCGTTTACAAGCTGTGATACTAGCCAAAGGGGGCAGTACAAGGTATTAACTCTGCAGGGTGCCCAAACTTTTGCAGACGCCATTTTTTTGTTTTCTGTTATTTTGAAAGCGTAAATGATAGAAATAAAATCAAAATTTTTGTGACATATTATTCGAATGTCTGATCTATCATTTGATGCCTTTTGGAGATTTTTCCATCTTTTCTTAGCTTCGTTATGCACATTAAAACAAATTTTTAACTGGGGTGCCCAAATATTCGAGCCCCACTATATACACACATGCACTGTCACTTCAACATCAGGAGACACATAGCTCCCACACCTATAATCCCACTGCTCCAGGCTTATTGCAGAGCTGTGTCACTGCCCCTCCTGCACCCACCCAAGTTAACCCCGTCTACCCTTGGAACAACAGGCAAAGATGGACAAATCACGTTAACTCTCTGTGTGTGTGTGTGTGTGTGTGTGTGTGTGTGTGTGTGTGTGTGTGTGTGTGTGTGTGTGTGTGTGTGTGTGTGTGTGTGTGTGTGTGTGTGAGACCACATATGCAATCATAAGTATGGCATGTGTCTGAATCCATGTCAAAAGCATATCCATGTTTGCATGCATGCGTGTGTCTGTGATGGGAAAAGTGTGTGAAAGCGCATTTAAACAGAGTGCAGCCAGGCGTGAAGTGGAGCAGTCTGGTCGATATGCTCCAGTATCATATTGTCATGCTGTGTTCTCACTTTGTATTCCCTCTTATCAGAGTAGACCAGAGTCAAAGGCCATCGTATCATCTGTGCTACGTCTCTGATATGACAGCAGCATGGGGCACACTTTCACCCCGAGATTCAGAGATGACCAGGGACATTATAGAATGACTTGAGTTTAATCCAGGCAGGAGTAATTTCACAAAAATGCTTTAAAGCTCTATATTTGCCACTAGATGTCCCTTATTTAATATTCTACAATGTCAGGCGATAATTGAAACCAAGTAACACAATTGTCAGTCTATCTTCACCTTCCTCTGCTGACATTTTTATTTTCTTTAGAATCAATCAGCTTTTTCTGGGCTTTTTCCTCTGCCCCACTCTCTTCCCAGATTCTATTTTTCACCCTTCCCATCTCAAACTCAACTCTGACTTTCACACACCTCCTTTCATTTTTCCCTCCTGTTGAGTCTCTGTCTTGCAGTTCTACTTTTGTCCTCATTTTCCTCGTTATATTGGTCTCTGTTGTCGGCAGTGTTCTCACACTTTGCCTCTTTCTCTTTTTTGCACCTCACATGAGAGCTGTCCTTCTAAATTATCTAATCATGAGGGCAGAGAGAGTAAAAAGAGACAAAGTGTTGATTTGGCGAGGGCATTGAAGCAAACCAGTCCTTCCCTTCAGCAGGCTTGGGAACACAATTTTTTTTTGTTGTTAAAAAAAGTGTATAGCAGGTGTACACCCAGACATATATGGACAGACTCGTATACAAAAAACATGTGAAGGCACTAACGCTATGCAAGAAAAAAATGTTGGGTGTTCATATGTAGCAGGTTTAATCTCTTCCATATGGGCATGGGGGCTAATTCATCTGCTAATGCTATTGGCCTCTATGAGCCCTGTGGATACAAGCTGGACTAGACATATTATCAGTTTGGCAATGACTGAAAGTATCACCGTAACCACAGCAACAACAACTACAACAGATCACTATCATGAAAACCCCACATCTCCTGTTGACCTCTATAGAGCTTGTCGATTTCCGCCTTGTTGAAACAAGGTCAACGTGATGGACAGAAAAAGAAAGAAAAAATGCCCATGGTACTGACTGCTACGCTAAAAGTTGACCCAGTTTGAATCCAAAATACTCCCAGGTGCACAACCGCGCACATAAAACAAACATATGCATAGATACACATAATGCATACACAAAGTGCATGTGCATACGTATGTTGGATGTTACCTGCCAGTTCCTAAAACAAACACACAGCTCAAACCCCCTACTCTGTATTTGACTCACCTGAGTTCAATGGCCTCCCCCATCTCGCTACAAGATCTCATGTCACACAGGAACAACAGCAGATTAGAGGAGATGCAGAGATGCCAAACTGAGAGAAAGAACTCTCTCGAACTAGCGTTCACGGCAATAACAACAGCACAAGAGGAAGATGAGAGGAGGACGGAAGCGAGAGAGCATGTGATGATTTTGCGCTCAGAGTGAGGGACAGAGAGGAGAGGGGGGAGCGCAGAACGAGAAAGATAACCACACCTCTTCTTAAGGGATTAACTTTGAAAAAAGAGCTCTGACACACTCACAAAGACGCGCACATGCACCCAAACACCGTCAAACTGCCCTCAACCCAGCATTGAGGAGTGTCTGGTACACATACAAACAAATACTGCACACGCACGCATGTACGCTCACAGCTGCTCTAAAAATAAAGACAAATCAATGTTTGATGCACCAAATCCTGTGAGTGAGGAGATAAGGGAGTGGGAGGATTTAAAGAGAAAGTCAGAGAGAGAAAGAGAAAAGGAGAGAGCTGAGTGAGTGAGCGAGTCATGGCTGGTAACAGCACAGTTTTCTTTACTCTCCATCTGCTATGGCCGCACTGGTCAAGAGTGCACTAGGGGAGAGGGCAAGAACTGGGGCCGGAGTCTGGGGACAGGCAGTGGAGCTGGAACTGGGGAATAGGGCTAGGGCTGGAGGATGTGTTTAACGTGAGGAACTCAGCCTGGTAGCATGTTTCCACAGGGGCGTTATTGAACACAAGGGAGAGTGCTGCTTTCCAGTCCTGGATGCTAAAGGGCAGGCCAGAGAAATACAGCAGTTGGCGTTCCCAACAGATGATTAGGTAGTGCTTTCAAGCTGATGAAGCCTGTCAAACACACCCAATGAGCACCTGGCTGTAAGAGCGTTCCATGGTTCTGTTGGTTTCTTTTCCAGATTTCAAAGCTGGAAAACATTTTCAAACTTCATCTAAACATATCCAAGTAATCTGTGTCTAAAAACTGGTGAGAATTGGCTTTGCTGTTGCTTTACTGCAATTCATTTCAGAGCTAGAGTAACATTAAATCTAGTTTAATGGTTGTTCACAAAGGTTGGTAGTTTCAGGAGGTTTTGTGGGTCATTCTGCAAAGCCCAGATTTGCATACTGTTTAGGTCAACTCTTCTACTGTATACCAGATGTGGAGCAGTCAGAGTAATGCCTCTTGTACCATTACACGAATGCTTTGCACAGCCACTGTACAGTGAAATGGAAAATTTTACCCCAGGTAAAATATGTATGCATTTATTCCTAGTGTAACAAAAGGGTTTGATGCTTGAGTGAGAGTTGGATCCAAGCTAAATCAGGACATAGCTTTGCTATGCCTCAGGGAGGGGCAGGGTTGAGGTTGAGGGGTAGTGCAGGCATAGAACCAGGGACAAAGCTAGAGATAAAGCAAGGACTGGAATAAAGACGAAAGTCCTGTACTGGCAGACAACAGCACTGCATTCTCACAGAAGGGGTATCAATGCAGCAAAAACGCTCACCGCAACTCAATGCAACATCATCCAACAAGGTGGTTTTGCATAGAGTCTCAAAGCACTTGGCTAAGGTCTTTATTTAACACAAAAAACAACAGTTTGAAGCAAGAGGTATTTACATTATTAACATTTATTTTAACCATGACCTATTCTTGACTCTTTACTCTCATGGATTTATACCTCATAATTATTTTATCATCTCACTGGTACCTAAAGCAACAGGTTCTAGCAAGAGCAAGTTCTAGTTGAGAACTGAAACTAAAAGTAGGGTTAGGTTTAGGGCCACATGAGGTAACTGCTGATTGGGGCTTTTGGAAAGGAATGCACAACATTGCAGGAGCTCAAGCAAGAAGTGAGGACATTCAGAAGTCAAGGTGGAGAACTGAAACTGGTAATTGAGTTTAAAAAAGAGTGGTGAAGCTCTGTTTCTAATGGTGACCAGTTTAGGGATTAAGGGCCAAAGCAGTAGATATGAAGGAGAAACTGACCTTGGGACTCAAGGAGGGTTTTGCATGAAAATGTCATTCTTTGAAGAGATGGTGAGGTAAAACGGCTTGTTGGCAGTTTGGGGTTGGGCTGGGTGGGTTTATGAACAAATGAACCACACTTTAGACTATGCTCACACCTTGCACTAAAAAGTGTAATGGGTTATCTAACCACATGGGTACACAACTAATAAGAAGTGTAAATGCAGCTGGATGAGTATTAGAAGTTTGTAGCTAGAGCCAAGGCTGAGCCTGGAGATAGTATAACGCAGTGTAGTGTTAATGCTGTCTCTCTCTTTTCACACATTGCTAGGCTTTCATGATGCCATTTCATCCCCATAAGCTGTTTACTCTGCAACACCCAGAGCCAGAGATCAACACCAGATGAGATGGAGAGGGATCAAAACGTCCTTGTTGTCCTTGTGGGTATTTGTAGCTGACTGGCAGCATTCGACAGCATCTCTTTTTATGCTTATTGTCAGTTGTTTCTATTCCACAGTCTATTGACGGAGGTGACATGAAAGGTTGACAGGACTAACATCACTGTGATTCTGATTCTGATGTACTTAATTGTTCCCGTGAGGAAACCTGTCTAATTATTCATCGCAGGAGACCTAATTACAAAGAGCCATATGAATAAATAAGCACATAACATTCACAAGTGACACGGAATACTGTTACAGATTTATAAACATCAAATTGTATTAAGTAACATGGCATGTCAACAAAAAAGGCACTGTGTGGAGAAACAAGAAGTTAAAAAGACTGCAAGGACAAGAAAGGTATGTGATTTAGGTGCAAAGATAAAAACCCACACAAATGTCACTGGGGTAATAATGTTGGCAGTCTTATTGTTTTGTAGATCTGATGTCTGTAATTTCAGGCGATTATTTTGTGTATATTTTGTTCTGCTTGGGCAATTATGTCACTACAAAAATATGTTTAGTAAATAGTGCGACCACACCTGTCTCACAGTACAAGACACATCTCAAGCTAAAGGTAATACAAAGTCTGCTTATTAACATTAAGAGTGAAGTTAAGAACTTCACGTAATTTCCACCATTTATCCTGTATTCTACACGCATTTAATTGTCATTATTAACGTGTCCTCCTCTTTTCTTTTGCACTTCTCCGGGAGTGAAAAGCACAGGCCGAAAGAAGAGGAGGGTGAAAAAGAAAGAAATCTAAAAATAAGTAAAGAGACGGGAAGACAAAGCCACAGAAGAAGACAAAAGGGACAGAAATTTAAACTAATCAGAAGAAAATAAGATATTATCTGTATTGCTGTGCTGTACTGTGTGTGTCTGTGTGTGCAGGCATCTTCTTGTGCATGCATATTCATCTGTCTGAGTATTTATATCTGTGTACTCTACAGACACTAACATAAGCCTATTATAGCTGCTGTGTAGTTATGAAACATTAGGATCTCACCAACCAGGTGGTAGCAGACACACTTCCTGCTCACAATAAATAATCCCTCTGGCACATGTCTTGTTCTCAAGTGAGTGTCTGTCTGTCTGTCTGTCTGTCTGTCTGTCTGTCTGTCTGTCTGTCTGTCTGTCTGTCTGTCTGTCTGTCTGTCTGTCTGTCTGTCTGTGTGTGTGTGTGTGTGTGTGTGTGTGTGTGTGTGTGTCTGCAAACATGTTAAACCTGTGACTGTGGTTTTACAACCACCATGCCTCAGTGACTCCATAAAAGCCTGTTATTTAAACCAACACTGTCAGAATTTAAATGAGGCTGTTTCGATCTCTCTCACATACACACACATACAGAGAGAGAGAGAGAGAGAGAGAGAGAGAGAGAGAGAGAGAGAGAGAGAGAGAGAGAGAGAGAGAGAGAGAGAGAGAGAGAGAGAGAGAGAGAGAGAGAGAGAGAGAGACAACCACAAATATCATGATTACAAATACTCAATTATCTAGTTAGTTAGCAATCCTTAAGTGGCCAGCATAGTCTCAAGCATAGACTTAGTATAGACAAGCAATCTCCTAGCCTTCTTACTGCCCCCTATAGTTGAAAACGGTAAAGACTAAAATAAATGATGTGCCACTATGGCTATAGATAAAAATGAGTTGTAACTTGTAATCGGTAACCTATTACATTCCCAAAGTAACCTTCCCAACACTGTTCATTTTTCAAGGAAGTTTATTAAAATGAATTTGCCATAGAGTCGCTGTTGTTCTTATTTCATATACCATCATATACCAATATAGACAATTCTGACTTGACATTAGGCCAGTTTAAACTACCGTTTTTTCTTTCAACCTGGAACCCATTTCCCTATGTTTTGACTGTAAGTGACTGATAGGAAAAAAATTTTGGCAGTTACAGACCAGTCAGCAATGTAACCTATGGGGCAAATGTTCAACGTCAGTTTGGTCCACTAAAAGGGCTGTTTTTGTCCCTAAAAGGCTCAGATTGTTATTCTAAGTGTCTGACAACATTATGGAAAGGATCCTACAGAGATAGACCTTTTTAAAATCTCTTTTCAACCTTTCTGTTTAATCAGAAACAGCTCTAAGATCGCTAGCGCTAAACCCAACACACTCAATTTAAAAAAAAACTTTTAGCATGTATTGAGCCAACATATTTTCAAATGTAAATCTGTAAACTATGCATTTATTTCAACCAAAACTACAGTTGTGATGGTTGGAAAAATGGAAATACGCCCCAAAACGGCTTTATGTAGTTTTATTTTGTTTATATTGACTTTGAATGAAATGTATTTTACGATGCTAAAATTACTATTTATTTACAAGGAGTCAGGTGGGTCTAGCAAATTTAATTTTGTGGAGGTTTTTATGTTTAAAAAAAGGATTTTACTCTTTACTAGAAAGATTGACAATAGAAATCCTTTCCATAATGTTGTCAGACACTTACAATATTAATCTGAGCCTGTCAGTGGCAAAACAAGCACTTAACATAAACACAAGCTTGTTTTGCAGACTGCCAACTGCTGAAATCTTGCTTAATAAACTGGACCAATTGTCATCATCTTTGATATTGTCATCATCAGTCAAAATTATAGGGAAATAGGGTCCAGGATGAAAAAAAAAACAGTAAGTACCCTTTAAAGTGTGGAGAAAGTGGCATTAAAAGATCTCACACAATAAAATAAAATGTGAACTAAATCAAAGTAAAGTAAATTTACAGCATTGTATTTCTCTTTCGCGTCAGACAGTCTTGTTGTTTAGGCTCTCATGGACAAAACTCTAAACTGTATATAAAACTAATCTGTTTGTATAAGGTTCAATTTCCAGATAAGTCAATTTTTAAGTATTTTTGGAAACTAAAAAATGAATCCTCCTCAACGCAGCGGGCCTGGGTTCAACTCCAACCTGTGGACCTTTGCTGCATGTCGTTCGCCCTCTCTCACCCCTTTCACTTCTTCAGCTGTCCTGTTATTAAAGACCTAAAAAAAATGCCCAAACATTAATCTTGAAAAAAAAAAAATGCAATACAAAAATACAATAGAGGAGAACATAATCACGTTCACACGACCAAAAAACCAAAGCTGTTTTCTTGTTTTCTTTTCTGTGACTGAGCCAAGTGGAGGAAATTAAAAACTAACCACATTCTATGACACAACTTCCTTTAACATACCACATGCTTCCAGCATGTATCCAAAAGTGTCTTCTGCTAAACCAAACACAAGCTATCCAATCATCTGCTACTAAAAATCAGCCAAAACTCTCTTTCTTATCCAGTCACGCTCCATAAAACTGTACTCAGATGGACAGGTTGTCCAGTGGCCTAATCCACTGGCTTATATTGACAGACTGCTCATCGATTTCGGCCTCTGGTCAATACCACTCTATTTTTCTTCTTTCTTTCTCTCTCTCACCTCATCCATCTCTCCTCTCCTTGATGGCTCTGCATCATCATATGTCTCTGTTATCCCCGACTTATCTTTCTCTTCAGACTAACGCAAAGCCTGTAGTTACAGACAAAGCCTTATTGACCAACAAGATGATGAAGGAGGGTTTCTCTACATTTGTGTATGGGGCAAGTGTTTAGATTGCAGTATTAGATTGCAGCAGGTAGTTTTCAAACCATCCTAACTCATCAACACCTCTCTCACTCTACCCAATCAACATGGCATTCAAACTCGGTCATGCTACCGTAGACACCCAAATAGGCATGGACCACGTGAAAACCTTGCAGCAGCGGCTGCTGCATGGCAACCGAATCCCGTGGCAACCAATGGTACAGAGTTTTTTGGAGAGAGAGAGAGAGAGAGAGAGAGAGAGAG